>NC_056736.1:333617612-333725112 GCF_019279795.1 Protopterus annectens
GCCAGGGAATTTAGCTTGCCTGGCAGGAATTGAGCTTGTAGGTGCACTTGGAAGCTCAAGTCTGTGTTCCACAGAGCCATGGCTAGTCTGCAGAGAGGGTACAAGTGGGTTCCCCCCTGCTTGTTTATGTACCACATAACTGTGGTGTTGTCTGTCTTTACCAATAGTTGCCCTGGAAGAATGCAGTCTTTGAAGGCTGTCAGGGAATTCTGTACAACTAACATTTCTTTTTGGTTGATATGTAGGTGCATCTGTCACGGGTTCCATTTGCCCTTAATGCACTGCCCTGCCAAGTGAGAGCCCCCCCATGCATAGTCTGATGCATCTGTTGTTAGGGTTTGGGCGGCAGGGGGTAGAGTGAAAGGGAGCCCCTTGTTGTGGTAGCAGGCCTCTGCCCACCAAAGGAACTCTGTCTTTATACAAGGAATGATAGGAATCATTGATTCCAGGTCCTGAGAATGTTGACACCATAGACTTTTTAGATACCATTGTAGTTTCCTCATATGCAGTCTTGCATGTGGAATTAGTAGAATGCAAGAGGCCATGAACCCCAGGGCTTGCAAAATTCTCCTTGCAGATAGCTGGGTCTTTGCGGCCAATAGTTTGAAGTAGGTTGTGCAGAATTTGTCCAATTGGTAGTTCTTGGGGGAAGCAAACAGGTCTATCTCTGGGCTCCCCCATTTGTTTCTCAACATGTTGAATATCTTTGGTTCCAATTTCCACTTGTGTGGGTCCATGAGATTTCTGCTTAGTTCATCTGCCAGTGTATTTAGCTTTCCTGGCAGGAATTGAGCCTGTAGGTGCACTTGGTAGTGCAAGGCTGTGTTCCACAGAGCCATGGCTAGTCTGCAGACAGGGTATGAGTGGGTTACCCCCTGCTTGTTTATGTACCACATAACAGTGGTGTTGTCCGTCATTACCATTAATTGTCCTGGAAGAATGTGGTCTTTGAAGGCTGTCAGAGCATTCTGTACAGCTAACATTTCTTTTTGATTGATATGTAGGTGCACTTGACTTGGGTTCCATTTGCCCTGAATGCACTTCCCTGCCAAGTGAGTCCCCCATGCCTAGTCTGATACGTCTGTTGTTAGGGTTTGGGCGGCAGGGGGTAGAGTGAATGGAAGTCCCTTGCTTTGGTGGCAGGCCTCTGCCCACCAAAGGAACTCTATCTGTAGGCAAGGTATGATAGGAATCATTGCTTCTAGATCCTGAGAATGTTGACACCATAGGCTTTTTAGATACCATTGTAGTTTCCTCATATGCAGTCTTGCATATGGAATTAGGAGAATGCAGGAGGCCATGAACCCCAAGGCTTGCAGTATTTGCCTTACAGATAGCAGGGTCTTTGTGGCCAGTAGTTTGAAGTAGGCTGTCAAATTAACTTGTTTCTCTGGCATGAGGAAAGCCATCTGGGAAGTTGTATTCAGGCTTGCTCCCAGGAATACAATTTGTTGGCAGGGTACAAGATGTGATTTATTTTAATTTATGGTGTACCCCAGAGAGGTTAGAAGTTTCTTTACAAATGCCAGATGTTGTAATAGCAAGTCCTGGCTTTCTGCCTGAATCAGACAATTGTCCAAGTATGGGTATAGTTGAATATTTCTCTGCCTGCAAAATGCAATGGCTGGAGCTAGAAACTTTGTGAATACCCTGGGCTCAGTAGATAAGCCAAAGAGAAGTGCAGAGAACTGATAGTGCATGAAGCCTGCTTTGAAGCATAGGTATTTCCTGCAAGATTCCCTTATTGGATTGCACAAGTAAGCTTCCTTTAAGTCTAAGGTATCTTTGCCTGGCATAGGAAGCAGCTGTTGAAGTGTTAGCATTTTGAATTTTGGGATTACCAGAAAGGTGTTTAGAATAGAGAGGTCCAGGATAGGACTCCAGGAGCTGTCTTTTCTGGGTACCAGGAAAAGTCTTGAATAAAAGCCGTGTCCCCTTTTTCAGCTGGGACAGGTTGAATAGCCCTGATACTTAGACGAGAGAGAACCTGCTGTTGGGCCTCTGCCAACTGATTTGGGGGTAGTTCTGGCCAACCGTTTGGGGTTGCTAGGGAGTGGAAGTGGAATCTGTATCCTTGGGAAACTACATTCAAAACTCATTTGTCCCGGGTAATGAGTTCCTAGTTTTTTGCTTGCAAGGCGAGCTTTCCTCCTAAGGGAGCAGGCAGTTGAGCAGGACTTGGGAGGGTTAAGTCATTGTGCCATTTTTCCATAGGGGGGAGGTTTACTGCTCCCTGCTTTGGAAGTGGAAGCCCCCCACAGCTTAAACCTGAGCGCAGTCTGCAACTGTAACCCAGGTGGTCTGCTGTTGCTGGGTTTGGACTGAGGGGGCCTGGAAGAGACTGGAAATGACCAATTCTTTGAAGGCCAATGTCTACTAAATCTGGGAGGCTGTACTTGCAGGAAATCTTTAACAGTTTGCATAGATTTAGCTTTTTTCTCCATCCTTTTGAGGACTTTTTCTGCTTTGTTGACAAACAGGTGGTCTTGGTTTAAGGGAGCATCCAGTAATTTAGCTTTAACATGATCTGGCAAGTTTTGCTCCTTAAGCCAAGCATGCCTTCTAAGTACAGACCTAGTGACAGCAGCCCTGCAAGATGCTTCTAAAAAATCAAAGCCACATTGCAAAGTATGTTTACCAACTTGTTCTGTAGAATGCATTAAATCCTGTAATTCTTTGTGTTCAGCACAGTCAGGAATCAACATCATTTTCTGTTTAAGTAGTCCCATAATATGCTGCTGGTACTTTAACATATGAAACTGGCAGTTTAAAGCCCTAATGGACAAAGTAGCAGAAGTGTATACCTTCTTTCCCCATCTGTCTAAGGCTCTAGAATCTGTCAGAAGGAGTAGGATTTTTGGCAGCAGTAGCCTTAATGCCTTTTGGTCCTTGGGAAATGGTCTCTGGATCTGCAGTAGGATTCTTGAAGAGGAAAGTACAGTTTTGTACCTACCATAAATGTAGATGTTCGAGGGCTATTACAGCTGCAGTAATCACATATGGGTTTTCAGCCGTCAGGCGGTCCCTCGGTCGTCCGAATTCCAAAGTCTTGGTCCGGCGTCGGTTGTTGTCGCGTACTCTTCTGACGTCAGGAAGGCTAGAGTATATAAGACACAGCCGACGCCATCTTCTTCAGTCTTTCTTGCCCCAGATGTCAGGTGCCCCCCAAAAGGAAGGCAATACATAAATAAATCTAATCCACAAAGTAAGCAAATAAAACATAGCAGGATAACCCAGTCAGCAGGTATGAAGAGGTATTCAGACCCCAAGGTCTTACCAAGTGGGGAAGGAGGGTGGGAAACCTGTACTGCAGCTGTAATAGCCCTCGAACATCTACATTTATGGTAGGTACAAAACTGTACTATGTTCATCGTGCATTACAGCTGCAGTAATCACATATGGGTAGAATCCCAAAGCTATGCATAGGGTGGTAGGTAGTATACGGAACTGGGTTGAGCTAGAATGCCCTGCAAAACTGCAGTGGCAAAGCCTGCTCTTGTTCTGGAGTATAAAGGCAGATGGTAGTGTTTTGTGAAGGTATGTACAGAACTCCAAGTGGCTGCCTCCAAGATATCTTTAGTAGGCACTCCTCTGAGGAAGACTGTAGAGGTGGCTGTGGCCCTGGTGGAGTGAGATCTGATACCAGTAGGGACAGGCTTTCCATGATAGGAATAACAAAATGACCAATCCACTTGGAAATGGTCTGTTTGGTAACAGGTTTCCCTTGACCCCCCACAGCATAGGACACAAGGAGTTGATCTGATTTTCTGAAGGATTTGGTTCTGTCCAAGTAATAACGTAGCTGTCTGTGGATGTCTAAAGAGTGCAGCAGCCTTTCCCCTTTGTTTTGAGGGTTAGGGTAAAAAGTAGGAAGGTGTATGGCCTGGTTTAAAGCAACCCTGGATACCACTTTAGGCATAAAGGAAGGGTTGGTACGGAGGGAAACCCTGTCCTGATGGAAGATGAGGAATGGCTGCACCGCCATGAGGGCCTGTAACTCAGAAACTCTACGAGCTGAAGTGATGGCCAGTAGAAAAGCTGTTTTCCAGGACAAATATTGTAATTCTGTTGAAGCAGCAGGTTCAAAGGGAGGTAATGTCAATTTTTCTAGTATGTAGTTAAGGTCCCAAGCTGGCACTGGCTGTTTCCTTGGAGGTCTTATGTTCTTAGCCCCTCTGAGGAACTGTCGTAGGAGTGGGTGTGAGAATAAAGGAGGATCCATGTTGAATTCTGCAGAGATTGCTGAGGCATGTATTTTGATTGAGGAAAATGAAAGTCCATTGCTCAAAGGTTCAGCTAGGTACTTCAAAATCTGAGGTAGGTTCAATTTTCTAGGGTCCTGCCCTCGTTTTTCATTCCAACAGTAAAACCGCTTCCATTTTGCGGAGTAAGCTTTTCTAGTAGATGGTCTTCTGGCCTCCAAAATTACATCCTGCACCTCTTTGGAGAGTAGAGTCTGATGTGGTGTTAAGGAATTTTCCATGCAGCGAGACTGAGAGTTTTCAGCTGACTGTGAAGGGTTTTGAAATTGTTCTGCGTCAGCAGTAGAGGTGTTAGAGGCAGGTGCCACGGAGGAGTGTGTGTTAGGCTCCTCAGGAGTGGATACCAGTGTTGTCTCGGCCAGTCTGGAGCAATCAGTATCATCCTCGGCTTGTCTGTTCTTACTTTCAAAAGTACCTTGGGCAGAAGAGGTAGAGGTGGGAATGCATAAACTGACCAAGTTGTCCATCTGAAGGAGAGAGCGTCCACTTTCCAGGCCTTTGGGTGGAAGGTCCTTGAGCAAAACCTTTTTAATTGATGGTTTCTGTGGGAGGCAAAAAGATCTATATCTGGCCTCCCCCACGCTTGAACAATCTCTGTAAACACCTGTGGATGTAGCTTCCATTCGTGAGGATCTGTCATATTTCTGCTCAGAGTGTCTGCCAGTGTGTTTTCCATTCCTGGCAAGTACTGTGCTTGAAGTTCTATTTGTCTTTCCAGAGCCAGGTTCCAAAGAGTCATGGCTAGTCTGCACAAGAGGTATGAATGAGTTCCTCCTTGTTTGTTTATGTACCACATTAGTGTGGTGTTGTCTGTTCTTATGAGCAGTTGTCCTGGATGCAGGAATTCTCTGAACGCTGAGATTGCATTTATTACTGCCAGCATTTCTTTTTGATTGATGTGAAGGTGCTTTTCTTTTTGGGGTCGTCTGCCCTGAATGCACCTGTCCTTCATGTGCGCTCCCCAGGCGTAGTCTGAAGCGTCTGTGGTTATGACTTGTGTTGCTTGAGGCTTGCAGAATGGGAGGCCTGTGTTTACTTGGCATGCTTGGGCCCACCATATGAATTCCTTTTGAAGACAGGGAATTATTGGAATAATCGCTTCCAAGCTGTGACTGTGTTGAGACCATAGATTTTTAGGTACCATTGAAGTTTCCTCATGTGCAGCTTTGCGCATGGGATTAGAAGAATGCAAGATGCCATGAATCCCAGAGCCTGCAGGATTTTCCTTGCAGTAAGCCTGGTACTTTTTGCAAGTATTTTGAAGTACTGAGATAATTGCCCTTGTTTTTCTGGCGTAAGGTAAGCCATCTGGGTGTTTGTATCCAAGTTGGCACCCAGGAAGGTTATTTTCTGAGAAGGTGTTAGCTTTGATTTCTCCTTGTTGATGGTGTATCCCAGAGAAAGCAGTAACCGTGTCACATATGCCAGGTGTTTCAGAAGTATGTGTTTGCTGTCCGCTTGGATCAGGCAGTCGTCCAGATAAGGGTAAATTTGTATCCCTTGAAGTCTGCAGTATGCAATCACTGATGCCAGGCACTTGGTGAATACTCTGGGCGCAGTAGATAAGCCAAAGGGCAATGCAGAGAATTGATAGTGGTTTGAACCTGCAAGAAATCTGAGGTATCTTCTGCAACTTTGTCTGATTGGGACATGCAGGTATGCCTCCTTGAGGTCCAATGTTACCAGCCAAAACCCCTTGCCCAGCATGGGAAGGAGTTGCTGTAATGTGAGCATCTTGAATTTTGGCACGAGAAGAAATGTGTTTAGGATGGATAAGTCCAGAATGGGTCTCCAGTCACTTCCTTTTCTTGGCACCAGGAAAAGCCTTGAATAAAAACCTTGTGCCTGTTGGTGCGTAGGTACCTTTTGTATAGCCCTCATGTTTAGGAGCTTTGTAATTTGCAGTTGTGTCTCTACCCTTTGATTTTGTGGTAGATTTGGCATGCCTCTCATTTTTGGGAGAGTGTGAAAATGGAATTTGTAGCCTCTGTTTATAATGTCCAGAATCCATTTGTCTGTTGTGACAATATGCCAATTGTTTGCAAATAGTGCCAGTTTCCCTCCCAAAGGTGCTGCCAGTTGAATTTTGCTTGGCAGGGAAATGAGGGAGTCATTGAGTCTGCTTCCTGTACTGTTGTGCGCTGTCGTCACCACCTCTTGGTGCCGGAGATTGCCATTGTCTGCCTCTATAGGACCCTTGGGCTTGTCCTCTGCCCCTTCCGCGTCTGTATCTGCCTCTTTGGGGCTTGTCAGTGGCTGGAAAGGACCAGTTTTTTGAGGGCCAATTCCTGCTAAACCGTGGTGGCTGGACCTGTAAGAAAGCTTTGACAGTTTGCATAGATTTTGCTTTTTCTTCCATTTTACGTAATATATCCTCAGCATTAGTACCAAAAAGAACATCCTTATGTAAAGGTGCATCCAGAATTTTTGCTTTCACATGGTCTGGCAGATTTTGTTCCCTAAGCCATGCATGTCTGCGAATGACTGATCCGGTAGCGGCCGCTCTGCTGGAGGCCTCTAGGGCATCATAACCACATTGTAAAGTGTGCTTACCCACTTGCACTGCACTATGCATCATATCCTGCAACTCTTTTATATCTGGTTGTTCAGGTTGCAACATTTTGGTCTTTAATTGTGATAACAGGAATTGTTGATATTTAATCATATGAAACTGGCAGTTTAAGGCCCTCATGGCTAGGGTGGCCGAGGTATAAACCTTCTTACCCCACCTTTCTAGAGATCTAGATTCCCTTTCAGCAGGAAGTGGATTCTTGGCCGTGGAGGCCTTAATTCCTTTAGGGCCTTGAGAAATAGTTTCAGGGTCTGCATTATGGCCTTTGTAGAGGAACTGATGAGAATTAGGTACTCTGTAATACCTATCTGGCTAAACTGGTGCAGGAGGCAGAGAATCCGGATTAAGGTAAGCCTCCGAGTAAACATCATCCAATACCTCCAAAACAGGAGGAATAGCCAAAGGTCTGTGCTGAGGTAACAAGAGAAATTCCCTAAGCCTTTTCTTGGAGTCTGAAAAGTCTTGGCCTTCCCAGTGGAAGTGCTCCCTCAAGGAGTGCAAGGTTTCCCCAAAAGAAAAATCCTCGGGGGGGATACAGAAGGAATAGACTGCTCTGCATTTGAATCCTCGAAAGGGGAATAAGAGTGTTCTTCAGCATCAGAATGTTCTGATAAAATGGATCCCTGGTCAGAAGAGGGAGAATCCTCCTCTACTCTGGGTCTCTTGTCCGGAGGGGCCTGGGAGCCTCTGATAAGAGTGATAAGATCCTCAGCCATTTTAAGCATGTGCTTCTTAGGCATGGGCCCAGGTGATGGGCCTTGTGTAGCCGGCCTAGTATGGTGCCTGACTGTTTTGGATTTAGTGAAGGCCTTAATAGAGAAAGAGGATGAAGGCCTAAATATACCATGGGTGGATGTAAATCTGTCCACATTGTTAGGCTCGACATATGCAGGGGCTTCGGTTGTAGTCTGGGAAAGGGCCGAAGAACCAGCGGTCTCGGGTACAGAAGACCCTGCCGAGGGAATGTCGTCGGTAGTCAGGGACTGCAAAGGCGTCTCACTGAGAACCGGACCACGTGGAGCCTGCTTCGGCGTTGTGTCGGTGGAGACCGTGGTCCTCGCCTGGCGGTCCTTTTCTTTGCGTTTTTTGGGCAAAGCGGTAGTCGGAGTATCCGACGACATTTTATAATTAAACGCTTTACCAAAAAAGTGTTGGGCGAACTCCGCCCGATGCTTGATAGTGCGTTTATTGAAGGTAGCGCAAAAGCGACAGCCCGAGACGTCGTGGTCTGGGCCCAAACAAGGTATGCAAAGGGAATGGAAATCCTTATGCGGTATTTGCTTCCCACAAGAAATACAATTATTAACTTTTTCTGACATCGGTCTGAGGTAAGAAAAGATTCCCCAACGGGGTACTTAGCTTTAATGAAGACTTCGGTCCAAAAATTTTTCGTAATTCAGGAGCTGGCCGACCGGCACTTGCGAACTGCTTCTGCTTCGGGCACCGCGCGGCAAAAAAGACTGCAGAAGATGGCGTCGGCTGTGTCTTATATACTCTAGCCTTCCTGACGTCAGAAGAGTACGTGACAACAACCGACGCCGGACCAAGACTTTGGAATTCGGCCGACCGAGGGACCGCCTGACGGCTGAAAACCCATATGTGATTACTGCAGCTGTAATGCACGATGAACATCTTGTGAGAGTCACGTACTCTGTAATACCTGTCAGGTTTTCTGGGAGCTGGAGGTAAAGTTTCTAGGGAAAGGCTAGATCCCATTAAGCATCATCTACAATGTCCAGAATAGGAGGGATAGCTGTGTTGAGGAAGAAGTAAGAATTCCCTAAGCCTTTTTTAGGAGTCAGAGTAATCCTGGCTTTCCCAGCGGAGATGCTCCCTAAGAGTGTGCAAGGTTTCACCTAAAGAAAAATTTTCTGGAGGGGAGGCACAGGGAATGGAATCATCTGCATCAGAATCCTCTTAGGTAGATAAGGGCAAATCCTGGTAATCAGAAGGAACAGAAATATCAGATTCCTGATCAGAAGAATCAGAAGGAAAATCAGTTCTAGGTCTCTTAGAGGGGGAAGGCTGGCTTCCCCTAATTAAGGTAATATGGTCTTCAGCCATTCTAAGCATTTGTTTTTTAGGCATATGGGCCTGAGCATGCGGTTTGGACGTCAGTTTTCTAGGCGTGGTGCGAGTTTTAGGCCTGGATGATGAAGATGGCGTCGGTTTAAAATGCAAGTCTGAAGGCCTGAATGCACCCTCAGAAGCCGGTGCCTACACAGAGGCTCCGGACCCATCCAAGGTAGAGACATCCGCAGGTTCCATAGTCGAAGAAGCATCTCGCGGCATACCGGACTCCGAATGGGTCTTAGTAGAGGCCTGCGAATCTGAAGTAGCAGGCTGTGAAAGTGCCTCACTGAGTACCGGCGGACTGCCGACAAACTTAATGGAAGCATCGTCGGCAGTTTTGGATCTATGCGGCCTGTTTCTGTCTTTATCTTTATGGTTTTTAGGAAGCTCGGTAGTCGGATGGCTTAATTAAGCCATTTTGGAGTACTGATCTGAGTATCAAAATAATTTGCTGCAAAAATAGCCCGACGACAAATAGTTTGGGTATTGAACAAGGCACAAAACCGGCAGCGAGGTACGTCGTGGTCTGGGCCTAAGCAAGGAATGCAGTATGAATGAAAATCTTTATGAGGTATTTGCTTTCCACAGGTGAAACAATTATTAACTTTTACTATCAGTTTGAGCAAGAAAAAACTCTCCCCAATGGGGTACTTATCTTTTTTTGAAGACTTTGGTTCGGCTGACCAGCACTTGCAAACTGCTTCTGCTTTGGGCACCGCACGGCAAGAAAGACTTGATGTAATGGCATCGGCTGCATGTTTTATATGCCTGACAACCTGACGTCATGGAAGAAGAGACAGCATCCGATGCAGGAATCCAAGACTCTGGTATTCAGGCCGGCTGATGGCTACCTGCAGGCAGATAACCCAAATGTGATGACTGCAACAGTGAAACACGAAGAACATCTGCCTTTTTAAGATCATGCCACAGCATCTCAATTGGATTTGACTTTGACTAGTCCACTCAAAAACCTTCATTTTGTTTTTTTTAAGCCATTCAGAGGTGGACTTGCTGGTGTGTTTTGAATCATTGTCATGCTGCAGAACCCAAGTGTGCTTCAGCTTGAGGTCACGAACTGATGCCGGACATTCTCCTTCAGGATTTTTTGGTAGAGAGCAGAATTCATGGTTCCATCAATCACAGCAAGTCGTCCAGGTCCAGAAGCAGCAAAGCAGCCCCAGACCATCACACTACCACCGCCATGTTTGACTGTTGGCATGATGTTCTTTTTCTGAAATGATGTGTTACTTTTACTCCAGATGTAACGGGACGCACACCTCCCCAAAAGTTCAACTTTTGTTTCATCAGTCCACAGAATATTTTCCCAAAAGTCTTGGGGATCATCAAGATATTTTTTGGCAAAAGTGAGATGAGCCTTTATGTTATTTTTGGTCAGCAGTGGTTTTTGCCTTGGAACTCTGCCATACATGCCATTTTTGCCCAGCCTCTTTCTTATGGTTGAGTCATGAACACTGACCTTAACTGAGGCAAGTGAGGCCTGCAGTTCTTTAGATGTTGTTCTGGGTTTCTTTTTTGACCTCTTGAATGAGTCATCGCTGCGCTCCTGGGGTAATTTTTGTAGGCCGGCAACTCCTGGGAAGGTTCACCACTGTTCCATGTTTTCTCCAGTTGTGGATAATGGCTCTCACCATGGTTTGCTGGAGTTCCAACGCTTTAGAAATGGCTTTGTAACCTTTCCCAGACTGAGATATGTCAATTACTTTGTTTCTCATCTATTCCGGAATTTCTTTAGAGCGTGGCATGATGTCTTCCTTTTTGGGATCTTTTGGCCTACTTCACTTTGTCTGACAGGTTCTACTTAAGTGATCTCTTCATTCAACAGTTCTGGCAGTAATCAAGCCTGGGTGTGGCTAGTGAAATTGAACTCAGCTTTCCCAAAAATGTGATTAACCACAGTTACTTCATGATTTAACAAGGGGGCTATTACTTTTTCACATAGGGCCAAGTAGGTTTAGATAGTTTTTTTTTCCTTAATAAATAAAACCATCACTTAAAAACTGCATTTTGTGTTTACTTGGGTTTGTCTAATATTTGTTTGATGATCTGAAACATTTAAGTATGAGAAACATGCAAAAAAATAAGAAATCAGGAAGGGGGCACATACTTTTTCATTGCACTGTATATATATATATATATATATATATATATATATATATATATATATATATACATATACATATATATATATATATATATATATATATATATATATACACACACACATATATATATATATATATCTGTACCTATATACACACACACATAATGCACACACACACACACAGCTAACGCACATATACATATATATATATATATATATATACACACACACACACACACACACACACACACACACACACACACACACACACACACATGGTTCCCCTTGAGAAGCCTGAATGATCATAAGCTCGAAATTCATAAGCCTGAAACCAAAAGCCTGAAAACTCAAAAGCCTGAAAACTCAAAAGCCTAAAACTCAAAAGCCTGAAAACACACAGAATACAAATAATGCTAATATGCCAGTAGAAAGACACTACTATCTACCCACTTACCTTAACCCAAACCCTAACCCTAAGATCCATCATTATTGCACACTCACCTAACAGGTGCCCTAACCCTAACTCACTTAAACCGCCGCTAACCCTAAAGTCTGTCACTACCGCCCCTAACCCTAACGTAAAAACAATCACACACTTACCTGAACCCAACCCGTAACTTTCCACCACAGCGCTAAGAATAGCGAAGCCACATTAAAGTCAGTATGTGTATTTTGTGTGTTTTGAGGCTTTTGGGTTTCAGGCTTTTGAGTTTTCAGGCTTTTTGTCTCAGGCTTATGAATTTCGAGCTTATGATCATTCAGGCTTCTGAAGGGGAACCATACACACACACACACACACACACACACACACACACACACACACACACACACACACACACACACACATAATGTTCGAGGGTATTCACTGTTGCAGTCATCACACTTGGGTACTCTGCCTGCAGGTAGCCCTCAGTCGGCCCGAATACCAGAGACTTAGTATTTCTGTGTCAGTTGCTGTCGCTCCAGGACTAACGTCAGGTCATCAGGGGTATAAAAACAGGCAGCCAATGCCATTGCATCAGTTTTTCTTGCCCCAAATGTCAGGAGCCCCCCAACAGGGAGCTAAGCTATGGTGGGAAAATCACCACCAGTAAAAAATAAATACCAATACCAATACCTATACCCCTGCAAGGGGTGAGTAATATACACAGAGAGGAAAGAGAGAGAGAGAGAGAGAGAAGGGGGCTGGAGGAGGGAAACCAGGACTGCAACAGTGAATACACTGGAACATCTACATTTATGGTAAGTGTACACAACTGTACTATGTTCTTCATGTTTCACTGTTGCAGTCATCACACTTGGGTTGATTCCCAAAGCTGAAGAAAAGGTGGAGGCAGTCAAGAAGAGTTTGGGCTGGCTATTATGCCCTGCAGGACTGCAGTTGCAATATAGGCAGGTGGTAATGCTCGGTGAATGTGTGTACAAAACTCCAGGTAGCAGCTTCCAGAATGTCCCTGGTAGGGACTCCCCTGAGGAATGCTGTAGAGGTAGAAGTTGCCCTAGTGGAATGTGTTCTGACCCCCTGAGTGGTTGGTTTCCTATGGTGTTTGTAGCAGAAATGGATACAGTGTGCTATCCATTTGAAAATTGTCTGTTTTGAAATAGCCTTGCCCTCTGCCCTTGGTGCAAAACTGAGTAATAACTGGTCAGATTGCCTGAAGGGCTTAGTCCTATCCAGTTGGAATCTGAGTTGTCTGTGCATGTCCAAGGAGTGCATGATCCTGTCCCCTTTATTTTGAGGCTTAGGGAAGAAGGTTGGCAAATAGATAGATTGGTTGAGAGCCACACATAGGAAGGATTATTCCTGAGGGAGATCCTGTCAGCATGAAAAATAGTGAAGGGATCCACAGTCATAAGTGCTTGTTGCTCAGACACTCTTCTAGCCGAAGTGATGGCCAAAAGCAATGCTGTTTTCCAAGAGAGGAATTTTAACTCTGCTGATGCTGCAGGCTCAAAAGGGGGTAGCATGAGCTTTTCCAGTATAGTTAAGGTCACAAGTAGGGGTGGGTGCTCTCCTTGGAGACCTTAAGTTGTTTGCCCCTCTCAGGAACTGTTTGATGAGAGGGTGAGAGAAGAGGGGTGGCTCAGTGTTTTAATGAGCCAAGATGGCAGAGGCATGGATCTTTATGGAGGAGAAGGATAGGCCTCTGTAGAGTAGATCTGCTAAGTAGTCCAAGATTAGAGGTAGGGAGGGCAGAGTTATGTCCTCTCCTTTAGAGTGAATCCAGGAGCAATACCTTTTCCATTTCTCAGCATAGGATTTCCTTGTACTGGGTCTTCTGGCTTCAAGAATGACGTCCAGCACCTGCTTGCTTAGGCTGGTCACTGAGGGAGAATGCAAGGAATAAGCCAAGCTGCAAGATTCAGGGTTTGCAGTTGTGGATGCAAGATCTGCCCCCCCTGCTGAGTGAGGAGGGTCAGGCTGTGGGGTAGGTGCCAAGGTGGCACCGGTGACAGGCTGCATAGTAGTGGGTACCAGAGCTGGTGTGGCCAGTCCGGGGCAATCAGGATTGCCCTTAGTCTGTCCTGTCTTATCTTGAGCAATATTCTTGAGAGAAGGGGCAGAGTGTGAAATGCATAGATTGAGAGGTTTACCCACTGGAAGATCCACCTCTGGGGTCCCCCATTTCTGAATCAGAAGGTTGAAGGTGATGGGCTCTAATTGCCACTTGTGTGGGTTTAGGAGATAAGTCATCTGCCAGTGAGTTTTGTTTGCCTGGCAGGAATTGAGCTTGCAGATGGACCTGCATGCCCAAGGCCATGTTCCACAGGGCCATGGCTAGACTGCAGAGTGGGTAAGAGTGGGTTCCCCCCTGCTTGTTGATGTACCACATAACTGTGGTGTTGTCTGTTTTTATTAGCAGGGGTCCTGGTGAGAGTAGGGATCTGAAAGCTGTCAGAGCATGCTGAACAGCTAGCATCTCCTTTTGGTTGATGTGCAGATGAATTTGACTTGGGCTCCAGTGGCCCTGAATGCACTTGTCATCCAGGTGTGCCCCCCAGGCATAGTCTGAGACATCTGTGGTTAGGGTTTTGGTGGTGTGGGGTTGAGTAAAGGGAAGTCCCTTGTTGTGGTTGCATGCTGCTGCCCATCAAAGAAACTCTGTCCTTAGACAAGGTATGACAGTTTCCAGGTCCTGAGAATGTTGACACCAAAGACTTTTTAAGGACCATTGAAGTTTCCTCATATACAGTCTGGCATATGGAATTAGTAGGATGCAAGAGGCCATGAACCCTAGAGCCTGCAGGATTTTCCTTGCAGATAGCTGGATTCTGGTGGCCATTTGTGTGAAGTAGCCTGTCTGATAGGCTTGTTTTTCTGGAGTAAGGAATGTCATCTGGGATGCTGTGTCCAAGCTTGCTCCCAGGAATACAATCTTTTGACTGGGGACTAGTTTTGATTTCTTTTCATTGATAGTGTACCCCAGGGAGGTTAGAAGGTTTTTTACAAATGTCAGGTGCTGCAACAGCATTTCCTGACTGTCTGCCTGAATCAAGCAGTCATCCAAGTACGGGTAAATTTGAATTTTTCTCTGTCTGCAGTAGGCAATGGCTGGAGCCAGGCATTTTTGTGAATACTCTGGGAGCAGTGGATAAGCCAAAGGGAAGTGCAGAGAACTGATAATGCATAGATCCTGCCCTGAAGCGTAGGTATTTCCTGCATGAGTCCCTGATAGGGATGTGGAGATAGGCTTCTTTTAGGTCTAGGGTGGCTAACCAGGCATCTTTGGCCAGCATAGGAAGAAGCTGCTGAAGGGTCAGCATTTTGAATTTTGGTACCACCAGGAAGGTGTTTAGAATGGAAAGATCTAAGATTGGGTGCCAAGTGCCCTCTTTTCTGGGTACCAGGAAAAGTCTGGAATAGAACCCATGACCTATCTGTTCCACAGGAACAGGTTGAATTGCCCTTATGGAGAGCAGGGCTTGAACTTGGTTTTGTGCCTCTGCCCACTGGTTTGGAGGAAGGTCTGGGAACCCTTTTGGGGTTGGCAGTGAGTGGAAGTAAAATTTATACCCCTGGGATACAATGTTGAGGACCCATCAGTCTTTGGTGATGGAAGTCCAGTTTTTTGCATGATGGGCAAGTTTTCCTCCTAGGGGCACAAGCAGTTGGGCAGAGGTGGGGAGTGGAGTTGAGAAGTCATTGTGAATTCTTTCCATAAGGGGATGGCTTAGCACTCCCTGTTTTTGAAGTGGAGGCACTCCATTGCTTAGATCTCTGCATACCCTGAGACTGTAGTCTGGGGGGGGGGTCTGTTTCCCCTGGGTCTAGTTTAAGACGGTCTTGAGGGGGCTGGAAAGGACCAATACTTTGAGGGGCAATGCCTACTGAATCTAGGAGTCTGTACTTGCAAGAAATCTTTGACTGTCTGCATAGATTTAGCTTTTTCTTCCATCTTTTTAAGAACCTCTTCTGCTTTGGTGCCAAACAGATTGTCCTTGTTCAAAGGAGCGTCCAGTAATTTTGATTTGACATGGTCTGGCAAGGTCAGCCCCTTAAGCCAAGCATGCCTTCTCAGTACAGAACCAGTGACTGCTGCCCTGCAAGATGCTTCTAGGGTGTCAAAGCCACATTGCAAAATATGCTTGCTGACTTGGCTTGCAGAATGCATAAGCTCTTGTAATTGTTTATTTTCTGCACAGTCTGTAAAGATAGCTAATTTTTGCTTAATAAGTTCCATAATATGTTGTTGGTACTTCAGCATGTGAAACTGGCAATTCAAAGCCCTAATGGCGAGAGTTGCAGAGGTGTATACTTTCTTATCCCATCTGTTTAAAGCTCTGGAATCCCTGTCCGAAGGGGTGGGATTCTTAGCTGTAGTTGCTTTGATACTTTAGGCCCCTGGGAGATGACCTCTGGGGCAGCAGTAGGATTTTTGAAAAATAATTTGTGAGAGTCAGGAACTCTGTAGTACCTGTCTGGTTTCCTAGGAGCAGGGGATAAAGTATCAGGACTTAGACTGGATTCCATAAAGATATCATCCACAACATCCAGGACTGGGGGTATTGCTAAAGGCCTATGTTGTGGCAAATCTAGAAATTCTCTGAGTCTCTTTATGGACTGAGGATAGTCTTGGCATTCCCTGTGGAAATGCTCTCTTAAAGTATGTAAGGTTTCACCAAAAGAAAAATCTTCTGGAGGAGAAGCAGAGGGAATGGATTCTTCTGCATCTGAATCCTCATAAGCAGATAAAGGCATGTCTTCATAATCAGATACCTCAGAGACGTCAGACTCTTGGTCTGTTAAAGCTGCTGGGGACAGGTCTCTTTTTCTCTTAGCAGGAGAAGGCTGGCTTCCCCTAATCAGCATAATAAGGTCTTCTGCCATTTTAAGCATTTGATGTTGGGGCAAGGAAGCAGGTGCTTGAGTTTGAGTCATCGTTTTTTTTAGGCATAGCTTGTACTCTTGGCCTTAGAAACTCGGTAGTTTTAGACAGAACTTAAGATGCGAAAGAATTTGTTGGTTTGTGTCGAATATTGATAGAGTAAAGAACTTCGTCAGAAGCCGGTGCCTGCTCAGCAGCTCCGGACCCATCCAAGGTAGAGACATCTGCAGGTTATGGAGTCAAAGAATAGTCTCACGGCATAGCAGACTCCGAACAGGTCTCAGTAGAGGCCTGCAAATCCACTGAAGCGGGGATCAGGGGCTGTGAAAGCACCTCACTAAGTACCTGCGCGAACTGGCAACTAGCTTAACGGAAGCGTCGTCGGCAGTTTTGGACCTGTGCGGTCTGTCTCTGTCTTTATCCTTACATTTTTTCGGAAGATCGGTAGTCAGATTGCTTACCGAAGTCATTTCATAATACGGAGAACGAAAGTATTTAGCGACAATAAGGGTCCAACAATGAATAGTTCTGGCATTGAACAAGGCACAAAACTGACAGTGAGATACGTTGTGGTCTGGGCCTAAACAGATGATGCAATAAGAATGGAAATCTCAATGTGGTATTTGCTTTCCACAGGCGAGACAATTGTTAACTTTTTCTGACATCGGTTAGAGCAAGAAAAAAGGATCCCCAATGGAGTACTTAGCTTTAGAAGACTTCAGGATGATTCAATTTGGAAACGAAACCTCAGGTAGCGGCCAACCGGCACTCTTCTGAACTCCTTCTGCTTCAGGCTCCTCAGCAAGAAAGACTGATGTAATGGTGTCAACTGCCTGTTTTTATACCCCTGACAACCTGATGTCAGTCTGGAGTGACAGCAACTGATGCAGAAATACTAAGTCTCTGATATTTGGGCCGACTGAGGGCTACCTGCAGGCAGATAACCCAAGTGTGATGACTGCAACAGTGAAACATGAAGAACATCTTACCATGACCTTAGATGTACTTCTCTTCTATATGCTGCTATATTCATTACATCTGGGAGTTTGCCTCTGGTGAACTCCCGTATGTCCGGCCATATACAAATGTTAAATGCTACCACCAGGGTCCACGTGACGTCCCGCGTCTCTCTCGGATGTTGGTCGTAAATGTACGTTGGGTATATACCGGACGTCAGCATGCATCTCTTCCGAAATGAATACCGCCGGATACAGTGACAATGGAGTGGTTACTTCCGAGACCAGGAATCAGGCAAGTGTGAGAGGGAAGGCTGGATGGGAAATTATACAGCAGCATATAGAAGAGAAGGCCATCTAAGATTATGGCAAGTTCTTACACAACAATACTATGTCCTTCTATTCATATGCTGTTGTATTCATTATATCAGAAAGAGTGCAAGAGCTCCTGTCATAATGAAGGGGTGGCAGACCAGAAGCACCTTCCACAAACCCATGGAGGATGGCTCTGGCAAATCCTGCCCTGGTTTTAGAGACCATATCCAGTTTGTAGTGTCTGGTGAATATGTGAACTGAGGACCAAATAGCTGCCTCTAGGATAGCAGCTATGTCCAGTCCTTTAAGGAAAGCCCCTGAGGAGGACACTGCCCTGGTAGAGTGTGTCTTAACTGGGGCTGGGAGTGACTTATCATGATTGGTGTAGCAAAAGGAAATGGTTTTGGATATCCAAAAGGATATAGCTTGCTTCAAAACAGGTTGACCCATGGCTCTAGGGTAGTAGGAGATGAAGAGCCTGTCAGATTTCCTGAAGGATTTGTTTTTGGCCAAATAGAACCTTAGCTGTCTGTGAGCATCTAGGGAGTGAACTATCCTCTCTGCTCTGTTCTGCGGAGAGGGGAAGAAGGTTGGCAGATTGATAGTCTAATTTAGAGATAGGTCGTTCACCACTTTGGGCATGAATGAGGTGTTAGTACGTAAACATACCCTGTCCTTGTGGAAGACAGTGAAGGGGATGTGCTATAAGTGCCTGGAGGTCAGAGACCTTCCTGTCAGAAGTTATGGCCACCAAGAGTATGGTCTTCCAAATGCAGTGCTGGAGGGAGCAGTCTGGCTGGTTCAAACCATGGGAGAGTTAGTTTTTCTAGGACAAAGTTAAGGTCCCAAGGAGGCGGAATACATTTCCTTAGTGGCCTGAGGTGTAGAGCCCCTCTCAGGAAGAGTTTGAGCTCCAATTTAGATGCTAGAGGTGGCACCAGGGGCAGGCAAGCTGAGATGGCAGATAGGTGGATTTTAATGGAGAAATATGATAGTCCAGACTTTGTGAGATCACACAGGTAAGACAAGACCACTGGGGGCTCTGCCATCAGTGGTTGTAGGCTAGGTTTTTCTGACACCATAAGGAAAATCTCTTCCACTTTGATAGGTAGGAATTTCTGGTAGTTGGTTTTCTGGCCTCCTGCAGTACCTGGATCATGTCCTCTGTACATAGGTGTCTGAAGAGAATCAACGCCCTATCACCCCCAATGTAAGAATCAGTATGGACAGCTGAGGGTGTAAGAGTGTTCCCTTGTCCTGTGTGACCAGGTCCATTCTCTAGGGTAACTTGTGGCGATTGCCCTTGGCTAGGTAAAAAAGTAGGGAGAACCAATGCTGCCTTGGCCAATAGGGAGTCACCAGCAGATTTGAGGTTGTTCCCTCTGAATTTTTGGAAGGACTCTTTGAATGAGAGGGAAGGGGAGGATGCATACGCGTACATCCCCTTCCAAGAGACTGATAGAGAGTCCACATTTCAGGCCTCTGGGTGAGGAGTCCTGGAGTAGAAGGTCGGGAGCTGTCTGTTCATGGGGAGGCAAAGAGATCCACATTTGGAATACCCCATCGATGGACCTGGTCCAGAAACATTTCCATGTTCAGTATCAATTTGTGAGACAGGGTCATGGTCCTGCTTAAGGAATCTGCTATCACATTGTCCGCGGAGGGGATATATATATACTGCTTGGAGAAGGACCTGTTTCTCCAGTACTATTTTTCAAGCCTGTAGTGCTAGTCTGCACAGGAGGTAGGACCTTGCCCCCCCCCCCCCCCCATTTGTTGATGTACCACAGCACAGAGGTATTATCTGTGTACCACCTCAGGGTGCCTGGGAGGAGCTGACCCTTGAAAATATCCAAGGCTAATATCAAGGCTCTCGTTTCATTGACATTGATGTGTTCTTTTTGTTGAGTGGGGCTCCAAGTGTTCCTCACTCTCCAGTTTCCTAGGGTTGCTACCCAGCCTGTGTCTGAAGCATCTGTGAAGAGGTCTTAGTTTGGGAGTGTGGGCTGGAGTGGTAGACCCGAGTTTGATTGAATCTGGGAGATCCACCACTGCAATTCCTTTGAGAGGCAGGGAAGGATGGGGATCATGAACTCTAGAGGATGTAAATGTTGTTTCCAGCTGTTTTGCAAATACCACTGGAACTTCCTCATGTGTAGCCTTGCCAGGGGCACCATGGGGATAGTCAAGGCCATGAATCCTAAGATTCTGTGGAATTCCCTGGCTGAGATGGTTTTGAGAGGAAGGATCCCCTGGAAGAAAGATGTGAGGTCACAATCTTTTCTGGGGGCAAGCAAGCCATCATTTCCCTGGTTAGAATCCAACAACCTAGAAACACCTAATCCTGAGAGGGTGTCAGGGATGATTTTTTGTGATTTATGATGAATCCCAGACCTGTAAGGAGGGAGATGGTGAACTGAAGGTATTGCAAAGCCATTGAGCTGGAGGGAGCCTGGATAAGGATGTGGTCTATAAAGGAAAAAAGTTGTATACCTTTTGTCCTGGCAAATGCCATGACTGAGGCCAGACATTTTGTAAAACCCTTGGGGCTGTAGAGAGACTAAAGGGTAAAGCACAGAACTGATAGTGTGTAGAATCCACTAAGAAATGAGGTACCTTTTGAAAAGTGGATTGATAGCGATGTGCAAGCAGGTGTCCTTTATGTCCAAGGACACTAGGAATGCCTGAGGCAGAATGAGTGGAAGAAGGGTTGGGAGAGAGAGCATCCTGAAGGAGCAGACTCAGAGGAATGCGTTGAGGTAGGATAGGTCCAGGATAGGCCTCCAGGGACCTTCCTTCCTGGGGACCAGGACAATTCTTGAGTAAAATCCTTTTCTTCTTGCCGGAGAAGGGACCTCTTGAATGGTTCCTTGAGCAAGAAGTTCCTGCAAGATGGGAGGGGAAAAGAGGGATTTGATCTTTGGGCGGGGGAGCGATGCCTTTGGGGGTGGGTCTGGTCTCTCAGGTCAGAAGTATCCCTGCTGTATGATAGGACCCAGGAGTCCTAGGTAACCTACTTCCAAGCGGGAAGGGAGAGGGAGAGGCACATTGAAAGAGGAGTGTCTGGGTATAGGGCCTGGTAGTCACAGACTACCAGGCCTTCCCTGAAAGGATTGTTTAGAGGATGGAGTGGAGCAGACAGACCTAGAATGGTGCTGTTTCCTGTGGTCTTTCCTAGGCTTAGCTTGAATTCTTTTAGCTCATGACCTGACAAAGGGGTCTTAGCTGGGTAATTCTTCTGAAAGCGTGTAACTGGGGAGACAAAGATATGTCTCATTTCCTGCAATTCCTTGCCTTTGGTCTGTAGGGTCTTAAAGAGTTCAGCAGCTGCTGAGCCAAAAAGGGTTTTGTTGTCCAGGGGTGCATCTAGCAGCTTGGCTTTGATGTCATCAGGAAGGGGTTGCAACCTTAACCAAGAGTACCTTCTGATGACAGATCCAGAGACAACAGCCCTAGCAGATGCATCTACTGCATTGTAGCTGCACTTGATGGAGTGTTTGGTGACTTGTGAGCAGGAGTTCAGCAGCGAGAAGATCTTAGCTTTTGCAGGACAGTCAGGGAGTTCTCCCAGTTGCTTGACCACATCTTCCAAAAGAGCCAAGGAGTACTTGGCCATGTGAGTCTGGTAATTGATTTCTCTTACTACTAGGGTGGCAGAAATATAGGCTTTCTTTCCCAGATGTTCCATCATTCTGCACTCTTTGTCAAAGGGCAGTAGAGAGGTGAAGGGAAGCAACTTTAAGGTTTTGTCAGTGGTCACGGAAATAACTGCAGGGTCTGCAGATGTGGCTTTGTAAAGGAAGGTAGCTTCTTCAGGCACCTTGTAGAATCTATCTGAATGCTTGGGTGCTGAGGTTTGTGAGTCATGGTTTTTTGAAGAAGCCAGGAAAGCATCCAGAAAGCCAAGATGTACTGGGGGCACAGCAGAGGGGCTGGGAGACTCCAGTTGAGGAAGGTCATAGTATCTCTTTTGGGTCTCTGTAACTTGACTGCTGTCCCATTTGAAAAAGTTTTGCATTTTGGTGATGGTTTCATCAAAGCTGAGGTCCTCACTAGGGGAGTCAGTCCCATTGGACTCCTCCTCTGGTGAAGCATATCCCAGAGGAGAAACAATCTGAGAAGAGTAAGTGAGGGATTTCTCATCAGATGAATCATCTTCTCCTGAAGAGATATCCATAGCAGGCCCTTTAGGGGTAGAAGGCATAGGGGCCAGTGCAGGCATTGAACCCTGATGCAAGGCCAGTAATGCATTGAGTTGGCCTTGGGTAAAGGCCCACCAGTTCAGAGGCTGCTCGACAGGTGAAGCAGGCAGAGGCTGAGAAATGTGTTTAGTTTTTTGTTTCCTCTTCTTATGGGTCTCAGGGGAAGAGGAATTAGAAATGCGGTGGAGGGTAGGAGGGCTGGAAGCCAACCAGCACTCCACTGCATCAGAGACTATATCCTCACATACTATGATTTAAGAGACACCATGTGGCCCCTCGGATATAATATGCCTAGGTTCCCCCTCAGTGACTGATTCAGACTCCTGAGTTTCCCTCTGGGATGTGACCTCAGGCAAAGGATTGATTTCCTCTGGGCCTTCCACCATTGGTAGCTCTGAGTGGCGGCTTGAGTGGAGGGTGCAGCAGCCTGTTCCGGCCTGCTATTTTTGGCCTTCTTGACTGGAGGCTCATCCGAGAGTTCCAACATCGGGTCCATCCTATATGTTAGACATTTGAGTCTCTGATTTTTCTAGGTATAGTTTTAGAGCTGCAAGACAGCTTCTGTGGGTCTTGGGTACAAATGCCTGAGAAATGGAACATGTGGTTTGGCTGTGTTCATGGCCTAGGCAGAATAGACAGAGCTTAAGTAAATCCTTGTGTGGAATTTGCCTTCCACACCTACGCTGACATGTAACCCAAAGCAGTAGCAAGTAACCAAAAGAAAACCTCAAGGAGGTACATATCTGAAGTTGAATGAAGAAAACACTTTTAACTGTCAATGCGATGACCTGAGCTGGTAGTCACACAGGTGGCAGAGAAATTCTGAAGAGGTATGTGCTGACATCCGCTATATCCCCAACGTATGTTTATGACCGACGTCCGAGAGAGACGCGGGATGTCACGCACACACTGGCAGTAGCATTTAACTTTTGTATATGGCTGGGCATATGAGAGTTCATCAGAGGCGAACTCCCTGAGGTAATGAATACAGCAGCATATGAATAGAAGGGCATCTTGGCGAAATAGAAAATTGCTGGATCAGCTGGCCCATACCTACTTGGCCAACTCTGTTTCTCCTCTGGGCTGGATTACATGTGGTTCTGAAGAGATGGATGGAGTTGTTTGGTGGATCAGCTCATTTTCCACTTTTATTCACTTACCTGCTTTCCTACCTACTTGTCTAGTCAGATTGTTCTGCATTAGACTTTTATCACTCAGCAGACACTCAGGTGTCAGAATATGCCAATTTATAATGTTACTGACACCTCAGGAAACATGTCTACTTTTGGAGAAGTCATATGACTTAATAACATTTTCCCTGTAGTCTCTGCTGAATGTTATTGTTTTTCTTTCTGTCAACGGTATAGTGACTTAAAGTAACTTCGTATTCATTTTGCGGCTGTTAAACTTTAGTTTCATCAGCTATTTGAGATGTACTTCTAAATCTCATTTGAAGAGCTGAGTTGTTTAAAATCTGTTCATTTCACATTGAGATATTTTATGGAAGAAACTGACTATCCCATTTGGCATGATTTCCATTAAGTTTTATCTAAAAATGTCTTGTAGGTCATTTGTCATTGACAGTTAGCTTTTAGGCATGATTTTGCCTTCACCTTTAATTTTTCTCATTGCATATTTATCCATGGCACTTCTCTTATATTTCTTGATGGCATTAGGAATTTCAAGACTGTTTTATTTATTTACTTGGCGGGGGGGGGGTCATCAAAGATTAGATCATCAGTACCATCAGACCAGTCTACTTGAGGACAAGTTTAGAATAACCGTTTTTGGTGTACCAGGCAATGACCTACTGGAAGAAGACTTTTTACCTCCCCATGAGATCTCTGTGGTAGCAAACACATTAGCTGCTCTCTTCCTTGAAATGGGGAGGTTGTGCCAAGCCTTCCTCAACACCTGGAAGGTTTTATCTTCAGACACATGAGAATTGGAAATAACAGTGCTTTCCAGAGAAGCTTACCTTGACAGAGGGCTTATCATGCAGCATTTACAAAGTGTACTCGTAATCCAAGAACATGTCTGCTATTCTAGAATTGGTGTGAGTTTTTCATTCTTAATGACAATGGCTTTCTTTCTCTTTTTTTCTGTTCCTCATGCAACTATCCATGGATAAGATTCCTGTCACTCTCGGCTTGTGAGATCTTCTCTGAGGTGTTTTATCTGTTCTTACCAAGAGCATTGTGCCTTCACTTAGACATAGACTATTTCCATCTGTTTTGAACAAGGCATTGATTAATCCCCTACTTAAGATGGTTGGTTTAGATCCTGATGATCTGGATAACCATAAACTCATGAAGAGCTAGTCATCTGTTGGAAGGTTCATGGGAAGGTAGTATCCATGCAATTTTAGTCAAATCTGAGAAGCAATAACATTAATGATGCATTCAATCTGGTCTTCAGCCTTGGGACAGTATGGAGATGGCCCAACAAGGACCTTTAATGATTTCTTATTGGAGTGGCATCAATGTTTATATTTAATACTAGTATCATTGGATTGCTCTTCTGAATTTGACATGGATGGCCATGTGATCTTTCTAGACTATTTACACCAGAGTACTGCATCACAGAAGTATCTTTGGATAACTCTGCCCCCTACTTTTGTAGATGAACACAAACAGTGCTGCAAGGAATTAAATGGACCATTTTCAGTATCTACCCAAAATATTACCATAAACTGTGGTAAAACGAATATATTGTCCTAATAAGTAGCATGCACACAGGCAAAAAAAGGTTCGGTTACATAAACTGATATATGACTAAAGTAACAGACAAAATGCCACTTGTCAGTATGGATTTATGAATTATGAAATCTTTACAATATAAACAATTTGTAGGGAAGGAGGTAAGAAATTGAGGAAAGTTGTTCAGAGAAGGAAAGGAAATGGAAGTGGAGAGGAGATGATGAGTGTGAAGGTTCTTTGGATAAAGAAGCATGTACAGTATTTTTGCTGTAGTAATAGTAGTTGCAGTACAAGCAGAGTGAAATGATAATATGTAATTTAAGTTATGCTTCCTTTTAAACATTATTTAAGACACCTGTTAATGCAGACTTTTTCATCTTTTTTTTGCAGAGCTAAGTTTTAGGTCTCTTGTTGTCTGCTGTGTAGGTCTTCTGAAGGACATTATTCAGAACAGAAGCCTGCAATGTCACTGTGATGCTAATGTTATGTATGTAGACCTCTCCTTCTTATAACAGGTTTTGTCTTCTGGATACAGGTTAACACCAGTTTTGCAATGCATCTATCCTGCCTCCATGGTTAGGAGGAATGGTGACCTGAGTGTGACCCAAGTGTCGAGGGTTTATTAGCAGCACAAGCACTGGAGGAGATATGCAAGGATGGAGAGGAATGAAGGTGCTTGGCCAACTTACTCTCCTAGGAGCGATGAGAGGAATGCAGACATACATGACTATATAGGGGTGGAATGACTTCTACAGAGGATACCAGGGAAGCCATCTCCATGCTTCACAGAAGGGGAGAGGTGCTGCTTTATGACAATATCCCTTGTAGAAGTGAGGAATGACCTACTTGGACAACCCACTGCACACCCCATTTCTAATCATAGCAAAGCTTGTGCAGGGAACATAGGACTATAACAGAAAAACTGAGCCTTCCTTATGGCTTTCTTAGTGACAGGCCTTCTTCATTGGTTTTCATCCAGGAAATGGGAAACAAATGGGTTAGTAAACCTAGATAAAATTTTATGGTCATCAGGCAGTGAAGGTAAAAATGCAAAAAAAAAAAATATATATATATATATATATATATGTGTGTGTGTGTGTGTGTGTGTATAACAAGATATAACAAGGTTTGCATTATTGCACTTAGAGAATAGTCTGTCTGTAATACTGTTGTGTTTTACTTACTTACTTATTTCTTTTTTATTAGTATATTTTTTACATGTTTTTAATGTAAATTAGTTCCTCCACCTAATGTTTCAAACTTGCTATAGTACATGTAAATGGTGTTGGAATAAGTATTTTGCATCCAAAATGTAACATGTTAAAAAATATATTTACTTCATTTTTTGGTACCTAAGTCCTAAAATGTGTGGTTTGCTGTCAGTCATTGGGGATGGAAGTCATTAAATATCAGTATACATTTGAGGTTCAAACTGTATTTCCTTCAGAAAATTAATGCTGACACAAATCTTGTTATTTAAGCAACTTTATAATTTTATAAGAGCAATATTTAAAATGTGTTCCTACTTTTGAGCCTTTGTTCCTATTTATTTTAGGCTTTATCTAGATTTTTTGAGCTAAGAGGTTGAGAGGTATGCAAATCTCTTAACAGTGGTCGATCGATCTCACTTTCTCACACACACACACACACACACACACACACACACACACACACACACACACACACACACACACACACACTTGCATTTCAGAAAATGCATGCTAGCACAGATCCTATTATCATAGAAACTCTAAAATCTGTCCATATTTTGAGCCTTTGTTCTCCATTTACTTTAGGCTTTACAATGATACCTTGAGCTAAGAGGCAGAGAGGGATGCAAACCTCTTACCTGCTGCTGTTGCTGCTGCCAGTGCTCTCACTCTTCACATACACACACATTGTGGCTTTCATGCATGCATACAATCACACACAGAGACAAAAACATAGACATACATGCACAGTTTCATTTATTTTTTGCACTAGCTAAACAGCAAAAACGCTGCTTAGCGAGTGTAAAATATCAAGCTTGATCTCACTCACATGCACACATACATTCACACAGCTAGACATAAACCCAGACATACTTTTTCTTTAATTTTCTTTTTCTTATTTTACACTTGCTAAACAGCAAAAGCACTGCTTAGCAAGCGTAAAATAATGGCAGCCATTAGGTTACTTTCAGTCCAAGCTCCGGGGCAACATAATATGTTGCCATGAAGTGGTGGACTTATTTTTCAGCAGGCATTATCTATAGATTAACACGCTGCTGGAGATGATCCACAAGTCGTTCATTCGCTAAATCTTCATAACAGTTTCCTTCCTCAAAAAAATGTTGCTATTAATTATTTTCTGTTAATAAAGTATTCTTTCTATGAATTTCAGTAGGCGTAGTTAAGTTTATTCTGCTTTCTTTGATTACTTGGCATATTTCCTGTTCCTGAATCACTGCACTGTTAATGTAATTTACATTTTTTTTGTTGTTTGGACTGGTCAGAATAGTGGAAACTCTTGTTTGTTGCGTAGAGTTCTGAAAATGGTAATTATAAAACTGAAGTGAAATTAATTCCAAGGAGATGCCTAGAACCTGGTAACTGTTAATTGCAAACAACTTTGCATAATTATGTTTGGTGTATTTTTGAAATTGTTATACTTTGTTCTCCCAGACTGAGTCAAAATATGGTTTATGATGATACATGCTCTCCCCTGGATGCTTAAATGTAAACAAAACAACATAAATTAACAATAGTGCTCAAACCAGTAACATTAAAACTGATAGAAAAGGACTTTATAACTGATTTAGAAATAGACAAGTTACATTTATTTATTTAACATCTGTTTACTGTAAAAGTAGGACAGACCCCATTTTCAGCAGAGACCTGGGAAGAAACACTCCAGGCAAATGTCTTTAGAATGTGGGAGGAAATTAGAGCACCAGGAGAAAACCCATGCAAACACAGGAAGGACATGCAGACTCCACACAGAAGGCATCCCAGCTGAGAATTGAACCAGTGAACCTTTTGCTGTGAGGCAACAATGCTAACCGCTGCACCACTGCGCTACCCATGGCTTTGCTGTCAACAAATTGCCTTCTCTACATATAAAGAAATAAAATTGAGATCATCAGAGATAACCCAGCTTAGGTAGGACAAGGCAAACCTGAATTTCTAAATAAAATGACAAGAAATAGATCCCTAGAGCAGGTTTACAATATCTGATAATGATTCTAAACTGGCAGAATTAGAAGAAAAAGAAGTGATAAGGAGTATGAGTAAATTATAACAGATTCTCAAACAGCTTAGCAAAACACAAAGTGAACAGCTGAATCGACAAAAACTACACTAGTAACCAAAAAACAGCCAGGCAGCAACAGCAGTAGTCCAATGAAGGTTTATCACTCAGCAGTGTACCAGGATAACAGGAAACACACAGCTCCCAACAATACAAAGTGCTTCAATCAAATAAAGTTTTATTCAGTTTTTATTGTTGGGACCTGTGTTTCCTGTTACCCTGGTACACTGCTGAAGCAAGTGCTTCAATCAAATAAAGTTTTATTCAATTTGTATTGTTGGGAGATGTGTGTTTCCTGTTATCCTGGTACACTGCTGAGGGATAGACCTTCATTGGACTACTGCTGTTGCTGCCTGGCTGTTTTTTGGTTACTAGATTCTCAAACAGAACAATTTTATGTCTATAAAAAATTATATGAAATATTCATTATCATCATTAAGAACAATGATTGATTAAAATCTAAAAAGATTCAAAAATTTAAATGTGATAAAAATTATTACAATAAAGGGGATACATTTTGTTGGAATCAAGAGATTAAAATAATGGAGTTAAAAAGGCATATTTTAAGCCTGAAGTTGTATACATGAGCAGCATACCTCTCAAATTCCAAGAGCAAGAAATATGGACAAAGCCATAAATAATGGGGGGACAAGGGCCCAAAAATAGGGATGTGTTTAAATATTGTTCTTACAAACTTAGAAAGTTGATAGAGTAACTGTTTTTGCATTAGCCTGAATTTTATAAAGGATATGAAGTCTAAAACTCAAATTCCTGTCACTATTTCCTTACTTCAGTCCTCAATGATGTGCCAGAAAAACACAATTTTTGGAGAAGCAGACCAAAAATGTGAGACAAAAATCTGGATGATGTGCAAAAATCTTGACAGTTAAGAGGTATGAGATCAATTTTGAACAGGAATATAGTCTAGCAGAAGAAAGAAAGTACAGTTGCGTACCTACCATAAATGTAGATGTTCGAGTGTATTCACTGTTGCAGTCATTGCATTTGGGTTATCCTGCTGGCAGGCTACCCGCAGTCGGCCTGAATTCCAAAGTCCTGGTCCTGCGTCGGTTGCTGTCGCCTCTTCCCTGATGTCAGTGCACCAGGGGTATAAAAGATGCAGTTGAGGCCATTTTCTTTAGTTTTTCTTGCCCTAGATGTCAGGTGCCCCCAAAAGGGTAGGCTGTAAAAATTATGATCATAAAAAAGCATGCACATAACCTTCATCTACAAGCAAATACACCACATAGGTTGTATAGAATAGATAGGTACAGATAAGTCCCAGCAAAGAGAAAGGGGAATGGTGGGAGGATAACCTGGACTGCAACAGTGAATACACTCGAACAGCTACATTTATGGTAGGTATAAAACTGTACTATGTTCATCGTGTTTCACTGTTGCAGTCATTACACTCGGGTTGAAAACCAAAGCTGTGGTTGGGTGGCTGGGCCTAAATAGAGTTTGGAGTGGCTATGAGGCCCTGCAGAACTGCAGTGGAAAGCCTGCTCTGGATTTAGAGTAGAGAGGTAAATGGTAGTGCTTTGTAAAAGTGTACATTGAAGTCCATGTTGCAGCCTCCAAAATATCCTTGGTTGGTACTCCTCTGAGGAAGGCTGCTGAAGTGGCTGCTGCTCTGGTAGAATGTGGCCTAATGCCCTTGGGCACTGATTTGCCATGTTGAGAATAGCAGAAACGAATGCAGTGGCCTATCCATTTTGAAATAGTATGCTTTGAAATGGCTTTTCCTTGGGTACCTGCAGCATATGCCACTAAGAGTTGCTCAGTCTTTCTGAAAGCTTTAGTCTTGTCCAAGTAAAAGCGTAGCTGTCTGTGTATGTCCAAAGTATGCAGAAGTCTCTCCCCCTTATTCTGTGGGTTTGGATAAAAGGTAGGCAAATGTATGGTTTGATTAAGAGCCACGCTGGACACTACCTTAGGCATAAATGTCAGGTTTGCCCTTAGAGAAACCCTGTCCTGATGGAAAATAATAAAAGGTTCCACAGCCATTAGTGCCTGTAACTCTGAGACTCTTCTTGCTGAAGTTATTGCTAGGAGAAGAGTGGTTTTCCATGACAAGTATTTTATCTCTGCTGTATTGGCAGGCTCAAAAGGAGGCAGTGTGAGTTTTTCCAAGACAAAATTGAGGTCCCATGTAGGTATTGGAGCTCTCCTTGTAGGTCTTATGTTTTTGGCCCCTCTGAGAAACTGTCTTAGCAGTGGATGGGAAAAAATAGGTGGTTCCGTATTGTAATGAGCTGAAATGGCAGAGGCATGGATCTTAATTGATGAGAAGGATAGGCCCTTGTCCAGCATCTCAGTTAGGTATTGCAAAATCTGAGGAATATTTGGTTCAAGCGAGTCAATTCCCTGCGCTTGGTTCCAAGCACAGAATCTCTTCCATTTGTCTGCATAAGATTTTCTGGTGCTGGACCTCCTGGCCTCCAAAATAACATCCATAACTGCTTTAGAGAGAGGTGTGTTCTGAATAATTACATTATCTGCCATGCAGATTTAGGGTTCTGAGTTGGATGTGCAGGATCTGATTGTTCTGTTGGGTTAGCAAATGAGGTATTAGAGGGCGTCCACTTTCCATGCTTGCTTGTGATAAGTCCGAGTGCAGAATCTCTGTAGTTGGCAGTTGTGAGGGGAAGCAAATAGATCTATGTCTGGGCATCTCCATTTCCCTGTTATCATGTTGAAGATTTGTGGTTCCAGTTTCCACTCGTGAGGATCCATGAGGTTTCTGCTTAGATCGTCTGCCAAAGTATTTGTCTTTCCTGGCAGGAATTGTGCTTGCAGATGTACTTGATAAGTCAATGCTGTGTTCCACAAAGTCATGGCTTGCCTGCAGAGGGGGTAGGAATGTGTGCTCCCTTGCTTGTTTATGTACCACATGACTGTAGTATTGTCCGTCTTTATCAGTAGTTGTCCTGGATGAAGTAGGTCCTTGAAGGCTGCCAGGGCATTTTGTACAGCTAGCATCTCTTTTTGATTGATATGAAGATGCATTTGGTTTGTGGGCCATGTGCCCTGAATACATTTTCCTGCCATGTGCGCCTCCCAGGCATAATCTGATGCATCTGTTGTTAGTGTTTGCCTGGCAGTGGGTAAGGTGAATGGCTGTCCCTTGTTGTGGTGACAGGCCTGTGCCCACCATTGAAATTCTTGTTGCAGGCAGGGAATGAGAGAAATTACTGTTTCCAGGCTGTGGCAATGTTGAGTCCAAACACTTTTTAGATACCATTATAGTTTCCTCATATGCAGTCTTGCATATGGAATTAGTAGAATGCAGGATGCCATGTAGCCAAGAGCCTGCAGAATTTTTCTTGCAGATAACTGGATCTTTGTTGCCATGTCTTTGAAGTAAGAAGTCAGATGCCTTTGTTTGTCTGGTGTGAGATAAGCCATCTGGGCGGTTGTATTTAAGCTTGCACCCAGGAATATTATCTCTTGAGAGGGTACTAGTTTTGATTTTTTTCGTTTACTGTGTACCCTAGGCAAATTAGTAATCTTTTTACAAACGCCAGATGCTGTAGTAGAATATCTCTGTCCTTTGCTTGAATAAGGCAGTCGTCCAAGTAGGGGTATAGTTGAATTCCTCTTTGTCTGCAAAATGCAATTACTGGTGCCAGGCATTTTGTGAAGACCCTGGGCGCAGTAGATAAGCCAAAGGGCAGTGCAGAGAATTGGTAGTGCAGTGAGCCAGCTATGAATCTGAGGTATCTTCTGCAAGATTGTCTGATTGGGACATGCAGGTATACCTCTTTGAGGTCCAACGTTATAAGCCAAGCCTTCTTGTCCAGCATGGGCGGAATCTGCTGTAGAGTCAACATTTTGAATTTTGGGACATCCAGAAAAGTATTTAGAATAGACAGGTCCAGAATTGGTCTCCAGGCTTTGTCCTTTCTTGGTACTAAGAAAAGTTTTGAGTAAAATCCTTGTCCCTTGTCTTGGTGTGGCACTGGCTGAATAGCCCCCATGTCCATGAGAGATGAAACTTGTTTTTGTGCCTCTTGCCATTGAATGCGTGGCAGGTCTGGCATGCCTTTTGCCTTTGGAAGGGTGTGAAAGTGGAACCTGTAACCCTGAGAGACTATATTTAAGACCCATTTGTCCTGGGTAATCTTGTGCCAGTTTTGTGAAAAAAGTGCTACCTTTCCCCCTAAGGGTGCTGCCAAAAAATAAGTGCTTGGTATTGGCAGAGGAAAGTCATTGGGACTCTTTTCTATAAGGCTGATTTGTCTTCTCCACTTTTGGAGGTAGAAGCACCCCATTGTTTGGGCTTGTATTAGCCCTGGGGCTGTTGCCTGCCTCTAGGGCATCTGAATCTGCCTCTTTGTGGTCTGTCTGACACTGGAAAGGACCAATTTTTAGAGGGCCAGTTCCTGCTAAATCTGGGTGGCTGTACATGTAAGAAATCCTTTACTGTCTGCATATATTTTGCCTTATCCACCATTTTCTTTAACACCTCCTCTGCCTTAACACCAAACAAAGTATCATGCTGTAATGGAGCATCCAATAATTTTGCTTTAACATGATTAGGCAGATTCTGTTCCTTTAACCAAGCATGCATTCTGTTTTTTTTTTTCAAATTAAATTTTTATTTCAGTTTCCAAAAGAAAAAAATTTTGCTTGTTATAAACAGTTAATACATAGTAGAGATACAATAACAATGGAATTACATAGGATCAATTAACACACATTATACTATGGTTTACAAAATTCTGTGAGTTTGTCCTTGCTGGTGCGGAATGTAAACAAAGTTTAAACAGAAAAAAAAAGACAATTTTTCATTATAATAAAACCTGGCAAATGACAAATATATCCTGTAATATAAATTTTAATAGGAATCTCACTAGGAGTTAAAACATCTAATTTTTTGTATAATTTTTTGCCATTGACCATTGTTATTTTTATAAGGAAGAAGATTATAATTCTATACCTGTATCTGTCAAAAGAACTATTTACAATATTTACATATATTTACACTGAGTTGTCACTCTTGAAGTATATTGTAATGGAGTTTAGAGTTGAATATATAGATGGTAGTGGACGTTGGTATATCTAATGTACTTAACATAGCATTCTTATAGTATGATGTACGTAATCTCCGCATTATGCTGGAAGAAGGATTGGTTTTGAATTGATTTGGGGGTAGTATAATAAAGTAATACATTCTTTTTTAGCGTAGATTCAGGATAGAATTTCTATAAGCTTTTCCCAGTATTTCTTGAAATAGGTCAGTTTCTTTTGACTCACTGTTTTTAGTTTGTTAGCCAAAACATATTGAATAGCTATATTTTTGAATTCTGACCAGGAAATTTTAGATCTGTCAAGCCAGTTAAGAGCTATGTAGGATTTAAGTAGTGCACTTAATGTTACTATGATATGTTTGGATTCTGATGTGTATGTATTGGGGAAAATGTTTAATATTGACATTTCCCATGAGAGGGTAGATTTCATATAGCCTGATTTCTCCAATTTCACTCTTAGAGAGCACCAAAGTTTATGGACAGTTTTGCAAGACCAAAAGATATGGAGAATGTCAACTATTGTGTTAGCACATGTGGGGCAAAATGGTGAGGAATTAGGATCTATTTTACTTAGAAAAAGTGGTGTATGATAAGCATTGTTATTAATCATGATTTGAGTATAGATTAATTTTTTGAAGGGGGTAAGTTTTGTAGTTATATCTATCACCGCAAATTTTTGTTCATTAGATAATTTCACATTTTTGGTCATTCAGTAGTTTGAATATAAGATTTCATTTTGATATTTGGTTCGGGTGATTAGTCTATAAGTATTTGATAGCATTTTGTTTTTTTGTAGTAAATAGGAGATGAGTTGTTGGTATATCTGGAATTCTTGTGAAGTTACGTTGATTTCTGATGTTTTCAGGTTTATTAAATATAATATTTGTTTAATGATCAAACGGTATTTTTTATTTGATGCCAAGTGATCAACAATATAGCTTAGGGGTTGATCTTTTAATTGATAGAAATCCCATATTGTACAGTTTTTAATATTTGGATATTTTTCTAGGTTTAACATATTGTTATTTAATTTGATTTCAGGATTCATGTGTATTGGTTGTGCCATAATTAAGGAGTTCTTTATGTTTAAGGAAGTGACAAGCATTTGAAAACATGTTACCTTATTGATTATTATGGGATTTATTTTGAAATTTCTTAGGGTTTTGTTGTTGAGGAAAGGAATAGCTTTTGGGTTAATATTAGAGGTGTTTAGATTCTGGTAATAAATTTTTATCCAAAGAGGGTACCAGGAAGTATCAGAAGGTTCATATTGGGTTAGGCACACAATGTGGTTAGCATTGATAATATGATAATATGTCTGAAAATCAGGAAGACTTAAGCCACCTTTTTCTTTGGGTAATGTTAGTTTTTTGTAACTAATTCTAATGTTCTTCGGGTGCCACATAAATTTACCCAATGTTGTTTTCATTCTGGAGAAGAATTTGTTTGGAACACATTGGCTAACAGCTTGAAATTGATACAATATTTTGGGAAGTATATTCATTGTTATGATTGATGCCTTGGAGAGAAGAGAGAGGTTTAACTTTTCCCATCTGTCCAAATCTTTTGTAATTTTTGACCAAACTATGTAAATATTTTCTTTTATAATTTCTTTATGCAGATGGATAAAGGTGACTCCTAGATATTTGAGTGAGTATTCTATTTTAATCTTTGAATCAGGAAAGAAAATTTCCTTATGGTTAAGAGGATTTAGCGGGAATATTTTTGATTTACATGGATTCATAGCATAGTTTGAGATTGCAGAAAACTTGTCAATAGAATTTAGAATTTTTACCAAATCAGTGGAGGGATACTGAAAATAGATGTTGAGATCGTCGACGAATGCTGTGTATTTAATTTGTATATTTGAGATGTAAATAGAGTGGTTAAATGTTTTTTGACTTAACTTTAGAAGGAGGACTTCTAAGTAAAGGTTAAAAAGGTATGGGGAGAGCGGGCATCCTTGTCTAGTGCCATTGATTATATGTATAGGGTGTGAGTTATTTTTATTTATATGTAATGTAGTGGTGGCATTGTTATATAAGACTCTAATCATGGCTATAAACTCCTCAGGGAGAGCCAACCGTTTTAAGATTTTGAACAAGACGTTAAGATTGACTCGGTCGAAAGCCTTTTGTGCATCAACAGAGAGTGCATACTTAGGGGAAGTGTCTTTGATTGTTATATTTGTTATTGCTTCTATTGTTAACGTATTATCCCAGACTTGTCTCTTATTCATAAAACCTAACTGCTCAGGAGATATGATAAAGGAAATTACTTTGTTCAATCTGCGAGCTAATATTGATGCTAGTATTTTTATGTCAAGGTTAATTAATGTAATTGGGCGGTAGTCATTAGGGTTATTGCCGAATGTATTAGGTTTTGGAATGAAGATCATTTTAGAATTATTTATGTATAAGTCTGTAACCCCAAATTTTATTATGTAGTTGTATACTTTGAGTAAAATTTGGACTAGGTATTTCGTAAATGCTTTATAAAATTCTGATGTATAGCCATCAGGGCCTGGGGATTTTCCTAATTTCATTCTGTTGATAGCTAGAAATATTTCTTCAGTAGTTATTGGTGCTTTAAGAAGCTTTATTTGAGTGTCACTTATTTGTCGGAAATGCAGGTCATCTAAAAAAGTGTTAGTTGCTATTTCATCTTCCAGGGGGTGTGGGCCATAGATCTCCCGATAAATTTCTTCTAAAGTTTTTATGGTTTCCTTATCCGAGTTGATTGACTTATTATTATGTTTAATTTGTTTTATTCTGGAAGAGGGGGGTTTTATGTTGATTATTCTAGCTAGAATTTTAGAGGGAGTTTGGGCCCATTCGGCATATTTGTGTAAAAGTTTGAGATCAGTAAGAGAGAGCTGGTTCATTTGTGCTTCTTGTAGTTGTTTTTGTACAGAGATGATCTGTCTCTCAAGATCCGAGGCATGTTTATGTTGCATTTGTATTTCAAGATTTTTTAATTTGAGTTCTAGGTTGTCAATGTGGGATTTAGCCTGTTTTTTGAGTATTGATGCCTTTTGTATTAAAATACCTCTGAGTGTTGCCGTGGTTGCTGCCCACTGTATGTCAAAGGGGATATTTGTTGTTTCTAAGTTACTGTTGGTCTGGTCAAGTGGTTCTCTTATTTCTTGACAGAGTTCCCTATTTTTTAAGAGGTTCTGGTTTAGGGTCCAATTTATTACATATTGCTCTTTTGTGTTTAGTTTAGTCTCATTTATTTTTAGGTTGATTTTTGCATGGTCAGACAGGGTTCTGGGATCTGTATAGAATTTTATTTCAAATTTTTTGAAATTTGTTGAAATTAAGAAAAAGTCTATTCTAGACCAGGTTTTATGAGGTGTTGAAAAGAAGGTGAATTTACTGATTCCAGATTCATGTAGGAAGAGTTCAAATGGATCGAATAAATTAAAATCTTCTATTAGTTCATTTATAAGATCTGTTAAGTCGACAGGTTGTTTATTTTCTTTGTTCGTTCTGTCTAGTTCAGGTTTGATAGTCATATTCCAATCTCCCCCTATTAGATAGAAATAGGGAATTTTTCTAAAATTGACTATATATCATAAATATAATCAGTCTGGTACATACAAGGACCATAAACATTTAAGATTAAAATGTTTCTATTGCAAGATGGAAGGGAACATACTAAGTAGCACCACCTACCATTAGTATCGCAGTCGCTTGTTTTTATAGTGCCCTTGAAAGAATTTTTAACTATTATTGCTACCCCTTTAGATGCAGTATCATTTCTGGCAGCTATGATTGATTTTACCCATTTCTTTTTTGTTTCCTTCTCCCATTGAGCTGAGGTCATGTGGGTTTCCTGGATAAGCGTTACTTCAGCCTCTGATTTATAAATTAGATGAAGGATTAACTTCTTTTTTCTATTATGCTGGAGACCTTTAACATTCCATGATTCCAGTAATATCATTTTGTCTTTACTGTTGTTTGAGTTTGAATGCTAATGTGATAATTAAAATGTAATTTAGCATTTCTATAGGAGTGTTAAGTTTGTTTAAGTATGTGGTATGGAAAATGTAGTGAGATGTTAACAACAGTATTAGGATTAATGAGTGACAACCCGCCCCCTGCAGACACCCAACCGTGTGTATCCATGATCTTCTATTATCTGTAAGAGGTATTAAAAACATATATACAAACCCAAGTATAATACAAAATTCTATTGTTATTCTAAGATCCATCAGACAGTTAGCACGATACTAACTTCCTTGCCTGCATTTGTTTATGTATATTAGTTTATTTTATAATAGTTTTATTGATTCATTGAAAGAGATTTTAGCTCTAGTCAAAGGATGTTACTTAGACCACCCTCCCGATCAAGTAATATAAGGGAGTAGATTTATGCTTTAAGTATTTTTAGATTATATACATCATAGAGTTTGTCAACCATGTTTTGAGATTTAGAATCTATGTTTAAGATGATCAGTCATCCCTTAAACAATGGATAGTTCAGTACACACATTTTTTCTATTTCCTTTCTCTTTCCTTTCTTTCCCCTTAAGCCCAGCTACAGCATTGTCCAGATGATACATTAAAATTCTATTAGTGCAGGTAGCGCCAACTATTTAAGCAAGTTAACTATGTTGTCATATAGTATAGTAGAAGAGGCTTAAGTTGGTATAGTCACTTAGAGATTTTCGTAGATACTGCTTAAGAAAACCCTAATTTAAATCTTGGAATACTTATTGCCATTTATGCTCATATGAACTAAAAAAGTGTAGGTTGTTTGGGGCAGTTGGATAGAAAGGGTTCCAGTATATCACAACTAACCTATCTGCTTACATAATCCCCACGCTAAGCTATGCTTAGTCATTTAGCAATATAGTCAAGATATTATTTATAATATTAATGTATAGTATTATGTCCTCTTGGATTAGTTATGTCTTAATCTGCCATGTGTATGTATTATTGACACATTATTAAATTTTAATGTAAGATCTTTGCTGGTATAACTAAGACTTGTGGTGTTTTACTCTAGAGGGTTGTCCAGAGAGATCATTTCAATGGTAATAATCATGCAGCTATAATGAAATTGATAGTATTAATACTAACAGTAATAATATCAACAATTAGATGTCACTGACTATTAAACTTGGGCATTTAAGGTCAAGAATAGGCGTAGTGTTATATACTTTTTAAGTCTCACTTTAACATCAAGTGTCATTTCCAGAGCACCATGAGGTACCAACCAGTAACTTCACAGCTGACTCTTAATAACACTTCACCAGAGTTTGCCCGTCATTAAGGTTTTTTTTTTCAGTCATCTTTGTACAAACCTGCCAAAATTTTAAAACTGTTCGTCCCACTTTAGTGCCGTATTCCTCTTTCCTTCCTCTCTTCCTCCGAACAGATAGTGGACAGGTTCTGGGGTAGAGCCCCCTTATCACGCAGTCCAGCGTTATTCTCCTTTGTGTCATTTTCAGAGTTAGGGCAATAATTGGGCCATCTTTGGTCTATTCAATTTTTCGGTTCTTGTCTGTGGGACGAAGTTGAATCAGACTACTTTGTCTGCAAGAGGACTATATTCCGAAGGTAAAGAAGGTGTTTGTCTGATGTAGCGTTAGACTTTCCCATTTTTCCAAATTTTTATGACCTGACAAATAACTCCTCTGTGGCAAGAGCTGGTATAGGCTTGGCAAAGTATTGGGGGTGGTAGGGAAAGTTGTTTTGAGTCCCATTGCCAGACTCCATTTCCATTTCACAGGCCCCCTAACTTAGGGAATCCTCTCTCCAGCCAAGAAATGCATCATACAGGCAAAGAAATTGCAAGGATCTTCAAATTCTTATAACAAGGAACTTACATTATAGCTGCAGTGTGCGTCATTCCAATGGCCTAAGTGGAAACATACATAAGAAACTCAGAATAGAGGAGTATTTGGTGGGAAGTATTTGTTAATTAAGTCTGTTTAAGTTTCTTGGAATGTGAGTTATTATTATACTGTTGTCATGACATTGAAATGCCGATAATATTATGGACATCTCTTAAAAATGATATTGTTCCCTCTTTTTCTTTTTTTCCATTTTTTCCTTATGTAATTATTCTCTTTTCATTTTGAATTAGGGCATAAAGACTTGAAGAATTACGCCTGCCAGCTGGAGAGGGCTCCAAATACTGGAGAGGAAGTGTTTCGTAACATCAGGGCCTGCGAATAAAAACCACTTGGCACGACAGGACCCGGAAGCACATAAACAAAGGCTTTCAAAATAAGCAGATGAAGAGATCAAACAGCTGCTAGGTCTCCAAAAAGATCCTTTAATATAACAAGGCAAAGTAAAAATCCACAATATCTTCCACAATATCTTCCAAGCGCTTTCACTCGACCACTTGCGAGCTTTTTTTTTTTTTTTTTTGCCTTGAAAAAGCTCGTAAGTGGTCGAGTGAAAGCGCTTGGAAGATATTGTGGAAGATATTGTGGATTTTTACTTTGCCTTGTTATATTAAAGGATCTTTTTGGAGACCTAGCAGCTGTTTGATCTCTTCATCTGCTTATTTTGAAAGCCTTTGTTTACGTGCTTCCGGGTCCTGTCGTGCCAAGTGGTTTTTATTCTTGGTTGGATTTTGCTTTTAGTTTTGGTGTTTTTTATCAGGGCCTGCGAAGCTACGCATACATATAGCTGTCAGCCCAGCGACACTTGCGTGAAAGCTACGCCCCTTTGACCTTCCGAAGTGCATCGCCATCCAACACATCAGAAGAAACATACTCTGCGCACTACAGCAGGAAGGGCTTGAAGGGAAGTATTATTCTTCAGCTCTTCGCTAGGAACCAAGCAGCACTATCGTCATGTCCCTTGAAGCACCGCAATCAAGATCTACACACAATCAGGGATAGAAGAGTCACACCTCATCCATTCATGCCAGGTACGCATTGTCTTGCCGAGTTCTCCGTTTTAGTTTGTGAATTGAGTCGATACTGTGCTAGCGTCTCCGCTATTACAAATAGAAGTTAAAAGTAAATATTGCCTGTATTTCGTCGTCCGGGAACAAAGTTCGCTGATTTGCCTTGTAAGTCCATTTTTGTTTTCCAATCTAGAGGCATTTTATAATAAGTTTCAGTTGTATATAGGTTATACTCTTTAGTAAGTGAGGTTTAGCGTCCAAGATAGTTTTAGCAAAATATTATATCCATCGTATTAGTTTTATGAGTATATTTTTCTTAAGTGCGATGGTTTTACAGTTTTTGACTTGGTATTTATTTTATTTTAGGCAAAGGGAAGTAAGTATTTGTTACTTTGTTAAGCTAGTATGTAAGGTAGATTATTTAGATTGTATTATTTGGATTTTTAGTTAGGATTTTGGGTTGATCCAACAGCTTAGCAGGTGACAGACAGTGTTTTTCTTTCTTCCCTTTTTCTTATTCCCTTTTTCTTTTTTCCTTTCCTTTTCTTTTCCCCTTTCTTTTTTTCAAATTTGGTTGTAATCAGTCAGTATATTTCCGAATCTGTTATTGTATGAAATAATGTCTATATCATAACCTGGACGTGACTTGTGGGGTCAGAGGGCAAAGGTTGAATGCTTGCTTTGTAGACTAGGCCCAAAGATGGAATTTTTAAACGATAGGTATAAATTCACCTTGGTCTGGCTTCTGGCTTTACTATTACAGTTAGTAGAGCAGTAATGTGTGTAGAACAACCATCGATAGTCAAAGTTCTTTTGGAAAGTTGAATTTAAGCTATATTTGAAGGTAGCTCTTTGAACGCATTGGAAAATGTTGATTTGGCTTCTTGCACAGTTTTTACTGAGTAATTGACACTATTATGTTGGAAGCAGAGAGTCGCTGGATATTTCATTTGAAATTTAATGTTTTTGTTTAGCAAGTAACTACAAAAGGGAGATAGGGCTTGTCCTGACTGCTTGATTGGAAGAGGCAAATCTTGTGCTATTGTAATTCTATAGCCATTCCAGGAAATGCTTTTCTTCTTTTTGGCATTTACAATTATAGATTGTGCATGTTCAGCATTTAGGATTCTGGCATAAACTTGTCTCAGAATTTCAGATGTTTGGGCTTTCCTTAGTGCCCTGTGTATTCTCTCAATTGTGATCGTTTTAGATAGTTCCTTATTTTCCAGCACAATGTCAATGATTTCTTTTGCAATTCCAGGAAGCTGTGACTGATCATATTTCTCCAGTATGCCTCTGATTAAAATGTTGTTGCGTCTAGCTCTTGCCTCTAGATCGACAGTCTTTTGTTTCATTTGTGTGATGATGATGTCTCTGTCTGAAGCTGCTTTTTGTAATTCTTGTATTTTTATTTCATTGTTAAGCATTTTAGCTTCATTTTGCTCCATTCTTGCCATCATATGTTCCAGATTGTTTCCAAATGATGTTAGCTTTGTAGAGAATGCTTGTATTTCTGACTGAAGGGGGAGTAGAGCTTTTTTGAAGTCTTCTAGTGTGAATGGTTGCTCATTTTTAGCTTTTTGAACTTGCTTAGTAGTTTCGGGATGCAGTTTGTTTGTTTTCTGTCTTTTTGAAGAAACCTCCTTTTCAGGAGAATTAATGAGAGAGAGTCTAGTCTTAGTAGTTTGTGATTCCATTTGTCCCATTTTGATTGGAATGGTTTTTCTTCTTTATTTACTCATTTAGGCAACTTTTTCAAGACTGGTAGGCCCAAGCACATGTATCCAGGATCACCGCTGTGCCACTGTGATTAGGAGATTATTAGTCCAAAATTGCTTATTTTTTCCGGAAATTGAAGAGCAGGTAGGTAAACTTACGAATCACCTTATATTCCTTAAGCTTTTTTTGTTTGATTTAGTATAGTAGCCACAAGTGATTTGGTTAGATTGATATGTATTTTGAGAGCAGGCAGAAGTGTGTGCTTCTTATCTGGTGGCCATCTTTGAAAACCCCCCCTCCAAGCATGCCTTCTAATAACAGAACCTGTAACAGCGGCCCTGCACGAGGCCTCCAGTGAATCATAGCCACATTGCAAAGTATGTTTTCCCACTTGTTCAGCTGCATGCAATAAATTCTGCAAATCTTTGTTCTCAGAACATTCAGAATTTGTCAACATTTTTTCTTTTAACAAAGACATTAAGTATTGCTGATATCTGAGCATATGAAACTGGCAATTTAAAGCCCTTACAGCCAAGGTAGCAGAAGTGTAAACTTTTTTCCCCCATCTGTCCAAAGCCCTAGTATCTCTGTCTGAGGGCACAGGGTTTTTGGCAGAAGCAGCCTTGACCCCTTTGGGACCCTGTGAGATAGTTTCTGGGTCAGCAGCAGGGTTTTTGTAAAGAAATTTATGGGAGTCTGGGACCCTGTAGTATCTGTCCGGCTTAACAGAGGCAGGAGGTAAAGAGTCTGGAGACAGGCCGGACTCTGAAAAAACATCATCTACTATGTCTAGAACAGGGGGAACTGCAAGAGGTCTGTGTTGAGGAAGTAAAAGAAAGTCTCTAAGTCTTTTCTTAGAATCGGAATAATCCTGGCTCTCCCAATGGAAATGCTCCCTCATGGTATGCAGGGTTTCCCCAAAAGAATAGTCCTCAGGAGGAGAAGCTGAAGGAATAGAATCTTCAGCATCAGAATCCTCATAGGGAGGAACAGAATATCCCTGATCAGAAGAGGAATCAGAGGAAATGGAAACCTGATCAGAGGAATCATATTCAGTGTCTTGCCTAGGTCTCTTATCAGGAGGGGGATGGGAACCCCTGATCAAAGTAATTACGTCTTCACCCATTTTGAGCATCTGTTTCTTAGGCATAGAAGCCTGTCCTGGAGAATGCTGAACTGGTTTCCTTGTCTTTAAAACTGTTTTAGACTTTGTCTTGGATGCTGAAGTAGGCTTTATATAAAGTTGTGTAGGTCTGAAGACACCCTCAGAAGCCGATGCCTGCTCAGCGGCTCCGGACCCATCTGAGGGATTAATTTCTGAAGGGCCAATACCTTGAGTATCCAGAGGCCTAGCTGTCTCCACGTGGGAGTCGGAGGTGGCCTGTGGCTCTGAGGTAGTGGGAGTCAGGGGCTGCGAAAGCGCCTCACTGAGCACCGGCGAACCGGCGACTGGCCTAGAAGAGGCTTTGTCATCGGTTTTGGACCTCGGATGCTTGTCCTTGTCTTTATCCTTGCGTTTTTTTTATGTATTCTGGTTATCTGTTGTTCCGACGGCATTATGTAGTTAAACCTTCTGCCAAAATAATGAAAAGCAAAATCGTACTGACGCTTAATAGTGCGTTGGTTAAATCTAGCACAAAACCGACAACTAGCAACGTTGTGGTCAGGGCCTAGGCAAGGAATACAGTAAGAGTGGAAATCCTTATGAGGTGTTTGCTTCCCACAAGAAATACAATTGTTAACTATTTCTGACATCAGTCTGGAGCAAGAAAAATGTTTCCCCAATGGGGTACTTACCTTTATTGAAGACTTCGGATCTGAAATTCGATTTTGAAAATCTCAGGAGTCGGCCGACCGGCACTTGCAAACTGCTTTTGCTTCGGGCACCATGCGGCAAAAAAGACTGAAGAAAATGGAGTCGGCTGCATCTTTTATACCCCTGGTGCACTGACGTCAGGGAAGAAGCGACAGCAACCGACGCCGGACCAGGACTTTGGAATTTAGGCCGACTGCGGGTAGCCTGCCAGCAGGATAACCCAAGTGTAATGACTGCAACAGTGAAACATGATGAACATCATTTGATGAGTTCATATATGTGTTTTTCATGCTGTAAGACAACTGAAATACAAATTTCTTGAATAAAGTTGAGGTTGAGCAGTTTAAATCCACTTCAATTAGTTTTCTTATATTATTCAAACAAGCTGATAGGTTGCAATCCCTTTATAGCTATGAGCTAATAAAAAGCATCCAACCAGACAGGACTCCTACTGCAGAGGAAGGTGGAGTTATGAAATAACAATACAATAGTCATGGGAAGCAGTGGAAGAAAAGAAATACATCAGGCATAAAGTAAATGTTAATTAAGATACTTCTTGCAGTTTTTCACGTTAAAGAAAAACTCCAGCTCAAATTGCATCAAAATCATAGAGTTTATTTACATTTAATTTCTTATACACTCATGATAGACATAACAAGGACTGCCATACTAACATGATTTTGTTTTTCAGTTGCTATATCCTTCTTCCAGAATTCAGTATGGGCCTCTGTAATATAACCTACCCTAGCAATCATAAATTAGTTTTTCCTCCATTAAGTTACACTGATAATGCCATGAGTCACTGTCCTGTCAGTGTCTCTGTTTTTTTTGTTGTTGTTGTTTTTTTAAATTATATACTCCGATGTACTGACTGAAAGCTAGTAAAAGGTTTTCATAATCAATTTACATTTTCTTCAGTACAACAGAGGTGAAGAGTGGGAGCAACACAGAACATCAGCACAGAAGGATTAACAGTCTAAAATGTGAACACTAATCCCTGTTTATACATTAATTCTGAGATTACTGTATTTGGTCGAATTTGTTTTATTGTGAGATACGGCAATTTCAGAGTCAGTATAAGTAACAGATGTGTGCAGGGCACAGCTCCTATGTTGGTGGTGCAAGGAGATGAAAATACCCTTGCAAAAATACTTTAATAGTTTAACAGTGAGTTTTGATTTTCATTTGCTTTACTTGTTATTCGTTCATTACTAAAACAAAAAAAAAAAACAAAAAAAATCTTGCTTTTTTCCCACTTTCTGAAATTTAAGAAAGTTCAGTTACAGATTTGCTGTTCTGAACTGTTTGTAAGTTTCTTGGAGGCCAGTGCTTGCTTGGGCTAAAAGGAAGTCTCTGTGTTCACCAGTGGCAGTGGTTAACACTGAGCAGCCTGCCTGTCCCTGTAGGAGTGGTTATTGCCTAGAAGCTGTAGTTTTATTGGCCTTTTTGGGTCAATTCCAAACTCCTTGATCTCTCTCTCTTAAAACCCTGTAACTCTCTTTTTGCGTGGTGTTGCGCACAGAGCAGCGTCGGACAGCGCCGCTTAAACAGGTTTAAAGTATTCCCGGCTCCACAAAGTCTGCTCTTCACTTTTTCCCTTAGAACTGCTCTAAATCGCAAAATAAGCACTCTATTTTCATTCTAAAGCCCTGCACTTGCTCATATAAGTAATCTCATAGGTAAACACTAATAAACTTAAGCGCTACATCCTCTTATACTCCTTTTAAGCACTTGCTCCCTATTGGTTCTTTCTGATCAGTCAATAAGTAGATCCCTATATTATTCAGGCATGTCCAAAGGTCAGTTTCGGGTTTACTCTCCAGTCCACCTGGTGAATCTGAGAATCGAGGCAATGTTACAACTGCCTTATGTATACAGACCACCCTCTCCTCCTCCTCCCAACAAGCTCAAATATATGTGAGAGATGCAACTATATAGCCAAACTGGAGGCTAAGCTCTCTCAACCCAGTACTGGCACAGCCTGTCAGGAGGAGAAGGTAACCACACACATCACAAATCCAGTCTCACATAGACCTATCACATCAGCAAACCAAACACATAAACACACAAAAACATACTCAGAGGCTCTAAATAAAAATCTGTCTATGCAGCAGAGACCTCCAAAGCAGACATCCAAGCAACCCCTACCATGAAACAATACCCACATAGCACATAGCTCACAAAGTCAGTGTGCCACACAGTCACAGTTCTTAAGGCTAAACAACATACCTAATACACTTGTAATAGGTGACTCTATTGTCAGACACACTGACGTCCCACTCACCAGGCTGAACAAGGAGAAGATCATTGTAAGCTGCCTGTCAGGTGCCAGGATCCGCCACATAACACAAGCACTCAGGTCACTCCAAGGCAAGTACAAATATGACTCAGTCATTGTCCATGCTGGTGTGAATGACCTGAGACGTACCTCCCTGGACTACATGAAAAAAGACATAGAGGAGCTCTCTGAGCATGTAGCCCAGGCCGGTATGACCCTGATCTTGAGTAGCATCTTACCCTCACCAAGAATGATGCCACAGTATAAAGACAAAATGATCAATTTTAACAATTGGCTAAAGTATTTGTGTCATTCAAAGGGGATCCAGTGTCTGTCAGCCTGGGATGACATGCTCGACAAGCCACGTTGCTTCGCTAGTGACGGCTTGCACCTGTCACCCCTGGGTTTTCGAATACAGGCAAAGACTCTTGCCTCCCCCATAGTGCCTTTTTTAGGCAAGGCTCAAAAGACAAACCCACCTCCATAGACAACACAAAGAAAAAAAAACTAAGGGTAATGCTGCTCAACGCCAGAAGTCTAAACCTCAAGATGCACGCACTCGAGACTCTCCTCAGTATGGAGAATATCGATATCTGTGCAGTAACAGAAACCTGGTTCAAGGCTCCCGAGAGCACCCCAGCACTAACAGGTTATACTTCATACCATGCTTTCCACCCCCAAAACTCGGACCAAACCACAAAAGGAGGGGGAGTATCCATATTTATCAAAGATACACACACCTCCAGGTTAGTGGCACTGCATGAAGCATCGGAGACCATCCATGTGCAACTAACAGTGGGCAAAACTGCCTTTCAGTTTGTAGCCTGCTACAGGCCACCCTCCCAAACACAGGAAACTCACTCGGCTTTCCTGAGAACACTGGAGAATATGAAGGTCTCACCAAACACCATTATATTGGGTGACTTCAACTACCCAAACATTGATTGGGAAAACTACTCAAGCCCAAACACCCTTGCCCAACGGTTCCTAGAATTTATAAACTCAATTGCTATGGAACAACTGGTCACCACTCCCACAAGAGGGGAAAACATATTGGATCTGGTCATCACCAACATGGGGTCTCTATGTTCCACACCAGAGGTATACTCCTCATTGGTAAGATCAGACCATAAACTAATCTCACTGGACATCCATATTCTGTCCCCACACCTAGCCAAGGAAACCATGGTGAAGAACTTCTCAAAAGCAAACTTCACACTTCTCAAAACCGAGGTGGAATCTTTCAAAGCCCCCGGGCCAGTGGAAAATACGGCCCAAAATGCAGAATCCTTTACAAAAGCATTCTATGGACACCTACAGGAATGCATAGAGCATGCTATCCCAAATAAAACAAAGACTCACTCCTCCAAAGGCAGGAGAACTGTCTAGTGGACCCTGGCCATAAATAAGCTATACAGCAGAAGGAGAAAGCTACTACATGATAGAGCAAAATCCCAAAAAGGGAAGGCATCTCTGATCAGTACTAGAAAGAAACTACGATCCCTCATAAAATCATCTAAGGCCAGCTTCGAAAGACAAATTGCACAAGACACTAAAGATAATCACAAGGCCTTCTTTAGTTATGTCAGAAACCTGGGAGGCAACTCCCAGATATGCTCTGAGTTAGTGCAAAATGACAAAAAATACACTGAACCCACAGACATTGCCAACATCCTGGCAGAAAGGTTCAGTGTAAACTTCTCCCCCCCTTCCCCTCCAAAAGAGCAAATGTCTATCCCAACAGAGTGTAGCCTTCCTGAGATCACAGATGCACAGGTGAGAGCTGCCCTCTCCAAAGCAAACAACACAGCATCAATGGGACCAGACGGTGTCCCAGGCTGTGTCTTACATGAGCTCCAAGAAGAACTAAACCCTCATATAAAGTCACTGTTCAATCTCAGCCTTACTACAGGATATGTACCCAAGGAATGGCGTACAGCAGCAGTGGTTCCACTCCACAAAGGTGGTGCCACAACAGACCCCGGAAACTATTGCTCTATAAGCCTGACTAGCCTGGTCTGCAAAGCTATGGAGTGTATCATCATGCAAATCATAAACAAAGACATTGGGAACCTCCAGACACTGGATCCTACCCAATTCGGCTTTGTTAAGGGCAGATCTTGCCTCTTGAACCTGGTCGACTTCTTTGAAACAGTTACCAAAGCCATAGATGAAGGGAAGGTAGTCCACAAAGCCTACCTGGACCTCGCAAAAGCCTTCGACACAATACCCCACTTTTGGCATCATAAATAAGCTCACCAGCTTAAATATCAACCCCTATGTCACAAGATGGGTTGCAAACTGGCTCAGGGATAGAACCCACATGGTCAGAATAGCAGGTGCCATGTCAGACTCTAAACCAGTTACAAGTGGCATCCCACAAGGCTCAGTCCTGGGACCTCTCTTGTTCGGTATATATTTCTCAGAGGTACAGGCTAACATGGGTGGACTATGGCTGACCAAGTTCACAGATGACTGCAAAGTGGGTGCCATAATCGACTCTCCAGCTGACACAAGCATCCTCCAAAAGGGTTTCACAGAGACGGATAACTGGTGCCAGAGCCATGGCCTAAAGCTAAATGCCAAAAAGTGCATAGTCATATCCTTTGGGAAAAACAAAATGCCCACAAATTACCACATAGGTGGTAATCCATTAAGTATGGAAGAAGTAATTAGGGACTTGGGGACCCAGGTAGATAGCAATCTCTCCTTTGACAATCACATTGCCAAACTGGTTAGAAAGACCTTCTATATAGCCCACCTTATCAAGAAAGGATTTACATCTAGATCAAGAGAGGTCATTGTGCCCCTCTACTCATCACTTATCAGGCCCATAATTGAATACAATGCCCCATTTGGGATGTACCTTACCCAACACCTGCAGCAACTGGAAAGACCCCAAAAGTACCTCTCCAAGAGGATCAAGGGGCTCAAACAGATGCCCTATGCAGTTCGGCTAAAGAAACTCCAGCTCTACTCAGTTGCATACCGCCTACTCAGAGGCGATCTGTGTCTAACGTATAAAGCCATGTCCAACCCAGAATTAATGGACATGCTTCACCTCAGGAAATCCAAATCCCTTAGAGCTACACGCTCCAGGGACTTGAACCTCAGCACAGAAATAAATAGGACATGCTGGAGGGCAGATTCATATCCCAGAGGCTCCCCTCACTCTGGAACAAAATCCCAATCCATGTTAGGCAGAGTTCTTCACTGACCCTCTTCAAGAGAAATGTTGACGAGTGGATGGGAGATCGTAAGTTTACCCCTGGGATCTCTTCTGTGTCCCTGCTTGACAGAGGTACAGTAAACTAACCTTAAAAAGGGCTACCTTCTGTGACCTACTATACAGAGGCACAGTCAACTAATCTAAAAGGGTGGCAAAAGCCAAACACACTCTGGCTATGCTTCTAAATGCCCTAGGGCAGATAGCCTAGTATCAGCCTATGAACCTATTAGCATTCACCCTGCTGAGTTTTTGAATACTTCTGTGATATTCTTTAGTCATACAACTATAAAAGGAGGACTTTGTTATCAATGTTTAAAGCTGCAATCCTTAAAAATTCCTTCCCCTCTCCCACACCCTCACTGGGTATTTGAGTTATCAGCTCTGCTCATTAATCCATGACTGATAGTTATTACATAAAAGTGCTAGTAAAGCAAATTATAACTGCCTTTAGTTTTTGGTACTGTGCTTAATTTTGTAGTTATATGCATAAAAGCAACAGTTCACTGGTTAAAAATAAGAGTACTTACTAGACTATTTATTTAGTGTTGCACTACAGCTCACCTGTATTCTAATCTGACATTATTCCACAGGTCACTACTCTTATGGGAGAGTGTTATTGACTGACACTGCTTCATGATGGTTCATTCCACCTGTTTTCTTCTTTCTATTAGGTCCTTGCTCTTCTCCTCTCATGATTATTCCAAAAAAATAATTTCCTGGGGAGTCAGGGGACCTACACAGCTAAGAAATATAACCAGGATTGCCAGAAAAATTGTTTATGGGTTTCCAGGAAGGGCGAAGGGGAGCTGCGATTAGCCAAAGGGCCAGTGGTAGGTCAGGTGGGAACAGGGAATCATGAAAAAATAGGCTTATTGGAAATCAAGAATGGTGGTACTTCAATTACTTTTAATGTTGATTCTTTGTATAATAATGTAGTTTTGCAGGATATCTTAGAAAGAGTTTATTGGATTAAAAACAATGGTGGTTATCCAATTGTTAGATTTTATAACTTTATTTTACAAAACAATATGTTCTATTTTACAGGAAGCATTTTTTCTTAAAAAGTTGGGCTCTCCAATGACTCCCAGGTAAATATGTTGCTTTTTAGTATTAAAAAAGCACAGATGTTTATTTCACATATTGACTTTAAGAAAAATGTTGGATATCTATCTTTATGTTGATATTTTTTGTTTTTATTCAGAGCTATAATTTATAAGCATGACAGTTATTTCTGGTAGAGGTTTGTGTAAAATACAAAGCAATCAGTCTACAGACTATTGCATGCCTAGACATAACCAGCCAGTGACCAAAGTAGAAGAGTTGCTATAGGGTCACTGATTTTAAATGAAAGTACAATTATTTTAGTATGAGATTACACAATGTTACAGTTTTTAAGGACTGACAGAGTATGTTCAAGTGTGTATGTTAAAACACAGAGGTATAAGTTTATACAAGGTGAAAAGACAAAATAATGAATGGTGAAAGTACAGTTGTGTAAGAACTTAACATAACAGTAGATATCCTACTGATCGCTGTTGCCGTATTCCTAAAACATGGTTTATCACAGCTGTACATCTAGACGAGGTACCAAAGCTTTACCTTCCCAGTATCATACGTCTGACATGGGACCTCAGCTCACAAGAGTAAGGATATACAGGTGGACGTATGAGTGTAATTCCTCAGACTATCTCCAAGCCAGTGTCCTGAAGACCCCTGAGACAGAAAACTGGTCAGCTAGGAGGGGCATAGTATGAAATGGTAAGAAAGTCCCCTCTGTTCTAGGGTGTTTTCCATGTGATTGTAACTGAGGAAGAAAGAGAGAGTGAGGAGAAAATTAAGTGTAGAGAGGAAAGAAGATGGGATGGAAAACTGTGATAATGATCACTAGGACATCTACTCTCATGGTAAGTTCTTACACAACTGTACTATGTCCTGACTGAAATAACTGCTGCAGTATTTCTAACACCTGGGTGATTCTCACAGCTAAAGGGAAAGTAAGTGTGGCTTGTTATAAGGCAGTAGAACTGTCCAAGTGGCCAGATAAGACTGAACTAGTGAATGCAGCTCTGGACCTTGAAAAGGTATCAGTCCTATTCTGTTTAGTGAAAGTGTATACACATGACCAGGTGGCAGCTTCCATTATGGACCTGGCATTCACTGCTTTGTAGAAACCTCCAGAAGCTGTTACTGCTCTTGTAAAGTGACCTTGAGGTCATCAGGGCAAGGACTTGCCATGCAGAGAGTAACAAAAGGAGATGTCCTTAGAGATCCAGCTTGCATAGTTTTGCTTGGATACCAGTTGGCCCAGTTTAGAGTCAGTGAAAGAAACAAACAGTTGATTAGATTTTCAAATGGATTTTTTTTGTCCAAATAGAACTTTAGCTACTTGTGAAGGTCCAGAGAATGCAGTATCCCCACCCCCACGATTCTGTGTGTTGAAAAAGAAGCTAGGACGGTTTATGGCCTGTCTTTATGAAAAAGGAAAGGGAGGAATGGCCATGAGTGCCTGAAGCCTTGAACTCTCCTAGCTGATGCGAGGGCCAGAAGTAGGACAGTTTTCCAGGTGTAGAGTTTGAGGTTTGCTAGTGTTGTTAATTTAAAAGGAGGTAAGGTAAGTTTTTCCAGCACAACGCTGAGGTCCCAAGTAGGGGTAATGGGCTTTCTAGGTGGTCTAAAATGCAGGATCCCTTTAAGGAATAATTTGACGTCAGATCTGGATATAAGTGGGAGACTGAGAGGTAAGCAAGCAGAGATGGCTGACAGGTAGGCTTTGATGGAAGAATAGGTCAGACCTGTATGCAAGAACTCACACAGATATTTCAGAATGGAAGGTACCTCTGACTGGTTGGGGTCCTGTCCATTCCTTTGGCACCAATAGGGGAATCTCTTCCATTTGGCTATGTAAAATTTTCAAGTGATAGGGATTCTGGCTTCTTGGAGAAACTTAACAACATCCTAAGAAAAATTGTGACTGTAAGGAACCAAAACCCTGTCAGCATTAGGTTTAGGAATGACAGATTGGACTGAAGCAGTAACCCTTACTATTGTTTTCCGAGATCAATTTGGTGTTGCAGTTTGTAATACTTCCCCTTGGTTAAAAGAAATAGAAGAGAGAAATAATGCTGTCTTTTCCAAAAGGGAATCACTAGCAAGAGTTTTGTTTTTTCTTTTTATGTCTTCAGAAGAACTCTTGGAATGAGAGGTAGTAATGGGAAGGCATAAGGGAACTTCCTTGTCCACTGAAAAGTGAAAGGATCTGTCCTCCAAGCTGAGGGGCAAAGGTCCCTGGTGCAAAATAGTGGAAGCTGTTGATCTTTGAAGCAAACAGATCCATCTGGGGAGTCCCTCAATGGTGGAGGATATCCTGGAAAACCTGTCTGTTCAAAGTCTATTTGTGAGAATCCTCCAAGGACCTGTTTAAAGAGACTGCCAACACATTGTCCTGTGATGAGGTGTATGTGGCTGTGAAAGGCATGTTTTTCTGTGTGGCAAGGTCCAAGGCTTTCTGTGCCAATCTGCACAATTGATAAGATCTGGTCCCTCATTGCTTCTTTATGTACTACATTACTATTGTACTGTCTGTGAACACTTGTAGGATACCAGGTTTTCAGAGATGTGAAAAGACCTGAAGAGCCTGGATGAGGGCCCTCATTTCCTTTACATTGATCTGTTCATTTAGCAGTGGTGGCTGCCATCTGTCCTGTACCCAATGGGTGCCTATCCAAGCCCCCTATGCATCACACAAGGCATTTGTGTGTATATCCTGAACTGAGGCTGGAGGAGTAAAGGGAAGCCCTGGGTTGAGTTTCACCTGATCCTTCCACCATAATAGTTCATGCCCGAGACAGAGGAAAAGGGGAATCACTCTGTCCAGAAGGTGAGAGTGCTAAGACCAAACTGTTTTTAGGTACCACCGGATTTTCTTCATATGCAGTCTGGCTAGGACGAAAGTACAGTTGTGTACACCTATCATAAATGTAGATATTTGAGTGTATTCACTGTTGCAGCGCTGACTTATGGGATTTTCTGCTTCGGAAGCCCTTCATCAGCCTGACCACCAGAGTAAAAAACTCCCTCCTCCCTGAGCTGGTGGACACCCTACACTGATGTGTGGATGGTTGGGTATAAAGGGAGCCCACTAACGCCATGTCATCAGTTTTTTCTTGCCCCTAGAAGGTAGGAGCCCCATAAATGAATCTTAAGGAAGGGACAAGGTAAGAGGAAAGGGGACCTGTAGGGCATCCCTACAGACGGCCCCTGGAAGAGGATGACAGAGAAAAAGCTGCTATTGTAAGGAGAATAAGTGGGATGGAGGGAGGGAAAGGAGACTGCTATAGTGAATTTACTCAAACATCTACATTTATGGTAAGTGTACACACCTGTACTATGTTCTTTTTGCTTCACTACTGCAGTCCTGACTTATGAGATGATTCCCAAAGCTGAGATGTGGGTGTACGGTGCCTTAATGGGAAGACAGGATGCCCTGCAAAATGGCAGTGGCAAATCCTGCTCTGGACTTGGCTGACAGATGATAGTGCTTGGTAAAGATATTCACCAATGACCAGGTAGCTGTTTCCAGAATGTCTTTGGTAGGAACTCTCCTTCGGAAAGTAGTGGAGGTAGAAGTGGCCCTATTTGAACAGGTCCTAACAGATTCAGGGGGCTTTTTGCTGTGGTGGGTGTAACAAACAGAAATACAGCAGGAGATCCACTTGGAGATAGTTTGCTTGGAGACTGGTTTTCCCTCAGAGCCCATGGCAAAGGAAAAAAAACAGTTGTTCTGATTTTCTGAAATGTTTAGTCCTCTCAAGGTAGTAATGAAGTTGCCTGTGTACATCCAAGGAGTGAAGGATTCTTTCCCCTTGGTTCTGTGGCTTATGGAAGAAGGTAGGCAAGTGTATGGCCTTGGGTATAAAGGAAGGGTTAGTTCTGAGTGCAACTCTGTCTGGATGGAAGATAAGAAAGGGTTCCACTCCCATGAGGGATTGCAACTTGGTAACTCTCCTAGCTGAGGTAATAGCCAGTAAAAAGGCAGTCTTCCAGGTCAAGAATTTTAAATCAGCTGACACAACTGGTTCAAAAGGCAGTAAGGTCAAATTTTCTAGAACAATGTTGAGGTTCCAAGGAGGGGGGCTATCTCCTGGGAGGTCTGACATGCAGCACCCCTCTAAGGAACTGTTTCATTAGGGGTTTGGAAAAGATAGGAGGAAGAGAATGGATGTGGGCTAAAATAGCAGAAGTGTGAATCTTAACGGATGAGAATGATATGCTTTTGTCCACCAAGATAGCCAGGTACTCCAAAATGGCTGAAAGGTTGGTAGAGACAGAGTTGAGGCCTTGTTGCTGACACCAAATAGAGAACCTTCTTCTCTTGGCAGAGTATGTTTTTCTAGTACTGGGTCTTCTAGATTCTTTTAGGATATTAAGCACCTGACTACTCAAGGATTGTTCAGGGTAGAATTTTGATGAATTACCCAAGCAGAGAATTTGAGAGTCTGCAGGTTGGGGTGCACAAACTTTCCCTTTGTCTGGGTCAGTAGATCCACTCTCTGGGGTAACTGCCAAGGTGTTTCTTTGGTCAAACTCTGTAGCAGGGAGTATCAGTGCTGCCTGGGCCAGTCTGGAGCTATCAGGATGACCCTCAGTCCTTCTTCCCTGATATTTAGGAGGACCCTTGGGAGGAGAGGCAGGAGGGAAATGCATAAAGAAATAGATAGCTCCAGAGGAAAGAGAAGGCATCTGTTCTCCGGGCTGTGCAGAGTTTGCTCATGGAACAGAATCTTTTTAACTGTGAGTTTCTATCAGTGGCAAAGAGGTCTATTTAAGGGGATCCCTATTTCTGGACTATGCTGAGAAATGTTTTCCAATGCAGCTGCCATTCATGGTGATCCATTAGGTGTCTGCTGAGATAGTATGCTAGAGTGTTATGAGCCCCAGGAAGGTACTGAGCCATCAGGTGCAACACCATAGCATTGGATGTCTCCCAGATCTCCAGTGCCAGCTGTCAAAGGGGGTAGGAATGGGTGCCCACTTGTTTGTTTATGCATCACATGACTGTTGTGTTGTCTGTCTTGATAAGTAGACCCACTGGTTTCCAGTGATCCTTGAAGGCCACCTTGCCATTCTGTACTGTCATCAATTCCTTCCTGTTTATGTGCTTGTGCCTGAACTGCTCTTCCCATTTGCCATGGGGTAGGAGGTATTGGAAATGGGCTCCCCAGGCTGTATCTGATGCATCTGTGGTATAGGTTTTGCCCTGATGGATGAACCTGAAGGGGAAGCCGTGTTTCTGTGCACATGCTTGTGCCCTCCAAGCTAATTCCTTCCTGAGGCAGTGAAGTAGGTGGACATCTGTCTCAGGGACTGTGAGTGCTGGCAGCACAGATTCTTGAGGTACCACTGAAGTTTCCTCATGTGTAGCCTGGCCAAAGGGATCATTAGGATACAGGATGCCATGTAGCCCAGTAATCTGAGGAGCTTGGACTGACTTGTGGCCTGAATGAAACAGTCATCCAGCTAAGGGTAAATTTGGATGCCTCTCATTCTGCAGAAAGTGATAACAGGGGTCAGACATTTGCTGAAGACCCTGGGAGCAGTAGACAAGCCAAACAGAAGTGCAGACAATTGAAAGTGACTGGTATCTGCTCTGAAGCGAAGAAAACTTCTGCAGGATTCTTCTTTAGGAATGTGCAAGTAGGCATCTTTCAGGTCCATGGTAAAGTACAGTTGTGTACACTTACCATAAATGTAGATGTTTGAGTGTATTCACTGTTGCAGTCATTACATTTGGGTAATCTGCTGGCAGGTTGCCCTCAGTTGGCCTGAATTCCAAAGTCTTGTGTCCTGCGTCGGTTGCTGTCTCCTCTTCCATGATGTCAGGTTATCAGGGGTATAAAACATGCAGCTGATGCCATTTTTTTAGTTTTTCTTGCCCCCGATGTCAGGTGCCCCCAAAAAGGTAGCAATATTTTATACAAAGATAGAGAAGGAAAAATAAACTTTAGAATGACAGGGGGATGGCGGGAGGGTAACCTGGACTGCAACAGTGAATATACTCAAACATCTGCATTTACGGTAAGTGTACACAACTGTACTATGTTCTTTGTGTTTCGCTGTTGCAGTCATTACATTTGGGTAGAATCCCAAAGCTATGGCTGGGAGGCTGGAGCTAAACAGCTTTAGGTGCGGCTATAAGGTCCTGCAGCACTGCAGTGGCAAAGCCTGCCCTGGACTTAGAGTAGAGAGGCAAATGGTAATGCTTTGTAAAGGTGTGAACAGAACTCCATGTAGCAGCCTCTAGAATGTCTTTGGTTGGTACTCCTCTGAGAAAGGCTGCTGAAGCAGCTGTAGCTCTGGTGGAATGAGACCTAATGCCCTTGGGCACAGGTTTACCATGGTGTAAGTAGCAGAAATGAATGCAGTGGCTCATCCACTTTGAAATTGTCTGCTTTGAAATAGCCTTTCCTTCTGATCCTGCAGCATATGACACTAGTAATTCCTCAGTTTTTCTTAGAGCTTTAGTCCTGCTCAAGTAGGATCTTAGCTGTCTGTGTACGTCCAAGGAATGCAGAATTCTCTCCCCTTTGTTCTGCGGATTTGGATAAAAAGTTGGCAGATGAATTGTTTGGTTAAGAGCCACACTGGAAACCACCTTAGGCATAAAAGTAGGATTTTTCCTCAGAGACACCCTGTCTGGGTAAATTACGACAAAAGGTTCTACGGCCATGAGGGCCTGTAGCTCTGAAACTCTTCTTGCTGAAGTAATTGCTAGTAGCAGAGCTGTCTTCCATGATAAGAACTTTATATCAGCAGTAGCAGCTGGTTCAAATGGAGGCAGGGTGAGCTTTTCCAACACATAGTTGAGGTCCCATGCAGGTAGTGGTGATCTTCTAGGAGGCCTTAAATTTTTGGCTCCTCTAAGATACTGCTTTAGTAATGGATGAGAAAAGACTGGTGGCTCTGTATTGTAATGAGCCAAAATGGCAGAGGCATTGATTTTGATTGTTGAGAAAGATAGGCCTTTGTCAAGCATCTCAGTTAAGTATTGTAATATCTGAGGAATATGTGGTTCTGCTGTATCAGTTCCTTGTGCTAGATTCCAAGCACAGAATCTCTTCCATTTGTCAGCATAAGATTTTCTAGTACTAGGCCTTCTGGCTTCCAAAATGACATCCATCATAGCTTTACTGAGAGGTGTCGTTTGTATGATTACATGACTAGCCATGCTGCCAGGTTCGAAATCTGTAGTTGATTGTGCAGGATCTGATTGTTTTGTTGGGACAGTAGTTGTGGTCTTTGAGGCAAGATCCAAGCTGGGTATTGAGACAAGTTCCTTAGGATTGGGTACCAGTATTGGCGGGGCCAGTCCGGGGCAATTAATATCATCGTTGGCTTCTCTTGTCTGACTTTTAGGAGTACCTTGGGTAGAAGAGGCAGAGGAGGAAAGGCGTAAACTGATAGGTTTTTCCAACTGAAGGATAGAGCATCCACATTCCATGCTTGTCTGTGATAAGTCCTTGTGCAGAATCTTTTCAATTGATAATTTTGAGGAGAGGCAAATAGATCTATGTCTGGGCTTCCCCATTTCTTTGTTATCATGCTGAGGACTTGTGGATTTAGTTTCCACTAGTGAGGATCCACAAGGTTTCTGCTTAAATCGTCTGCCAGAGTGTTTTGTTTTCCTGGCAGGAATTGAGCTTGAAGATGTATTTGGTTGGTCAAAGCTGTGCCCCACAGTGCCATGGCTAATCTACAAAGGGGGTATGAGTGTGTGCCCCCTTGCTTGTTTATATACCACATGACTGTGGTGTTGTCAGCCTTTATCAGTAGTTGTCCTGGATGAAGTAAGTCCTTGAAGGCTGTTAGGGCATTTTGAACAGCTAGCATCTCTTTCTGGTTAATATGTAGATGCATTTCTTTTGGCACCCATATGCCTTGAATGCATCTTCCTGCCATGTGGGCCTCCCATGCATAATCTGATGCGTCTGTTGTTAAGGTTTGGCTGGCAGGGGGTAGAGTGAAGGACCATCCCATGTTTTGGTGACAGGCCTTTACCCACCGTAGAAACTCCTATTGTAGGCAGGGGATGAGAGAAATCATTGTTTCCAGACTGTGTGAATGCTGACGCCATAAACTTTTTAGGTACCATCGAAGTTTCCTCATATGCAGTCTTACATATGGAATTAGTAGGATGCCATGAAGCCCAGAGCCTGCAGAATTTGTCTTGCAGAAGACTGGGTTTTTGTTGTCATCAGTTTGAAGTAAGTAGTCAGTTGCCTTTGTCTGGCGTGAGGTAAGCCATCTGGGCAGTTGTATTCAAGCTTGCACCCAGGAATGTTATCTTTTGAGAGGGTACCAGTTGTGATTTCTTTTCATTTATTGTGTACCCTAGGCATGTTAAAAGCCTTTTCACAAATGCCAGGTGTCGAAGAAGAGTGTCCTTGTTCTCTGCTTGAATGAGACAGTCATCCAAGTAAGGATATATTTGTATACTTCTTTGTCTGCAAAATGTAATTACTGGTGCCAGGCACTTTGTAAAGACCCTGGGCACAGTAAATATGCCAAAGGGCAGTGCAGAGAATTGGTAATGCATTAAGCCAGCCTTGAATCCGAGGTATCTTCTGCATGACAGTCTTATTGGGAAATGCAGGTATGCCTCTTTTACGTCTAAAGCCACCAGCCAAGCTTTCTTGCCAAGCATGGGCAGAAGTTGCTTCAAAGTCAGCATCTTGAAGTTTGGAATGTCCAGGTATGTGTTCAAAATCGATAAATCCAGTATTGGCCTCCAGGCCTTGTCCTTTCTGGGTACCAAGAACAGTCTTGAGTAAAAACCTTGTCCTTTTTCCTGTTCTGGTACTGTCTGAATGGCCCCATATCCATGAGGGACGTAACCTGTTTCTGTGCCTCTGCCCATTGATTTTTTGATAGATCTGGCCAACCATTTGCCATTGGCAGAGTTTGGAAATGGAATCTGTATCCCTGTGATACAATGTTTAGTACCCACTTGTCCTGGGTTATTAACTGTCAATTTTGAGCAAAAAGTGCTAATTTTTCCCCTATGGGTGCTGCCAAAAGATAAGTGCTTGGTATAGGCAGAGGGGAGTCATTGGGATTGCTTTCTGTAGGTTTGCACTTTATCCCCTCCAGATTTGGAGGTGGATGTGCCCCATTGCTTTAACCTGTATGAGTCTTGCGCCTGGTATCTGGAACCCTTAGGGTGTCTGGATTTGCCCCTTTGAGCTCTGTCTGACATAGGAAAGGACCAATTTTTTGTAGGCCAGTGTCTACTGAATCTTGGTGGCTGCACTTGTAAGAAGTCTTTAACAGTTTGCATAGACTTAGCTTTGTCTTCCATTTTCTTTAAAACCTCTTCTGCCTTAATACCAAACAGAGAATCATGCTGTAAAGGTGCATCTAGCAATTTAGCTTTAACATGATCAGGCAAATTTTGTTCCTTTAACCAGGCATGCCTCCTAATCACAGATCCAGTAACTGCGGCCCTGCAGGAGGCCTCTAAAGAATCAAAACTACATTGCAAAGTATGCTTTCCAACTTGTTCAGCTGCATTCTGCGTTCCTGCAATTCTTTATTTTCTGACATTCTGAAATCAACATCATTTTCTGTTTCAGCAATCCCATAACATGTTGTTGGTACTTAAGTATACGAAATTGTCAGTTTAAGGCCCTGATTGCCAAGGTTGCAGATGTATAAACCTTTTTTCCCCATCTGTCCAGTGCCCTTGAATCTCTGTAAGAGGGGGTGAGATTTTTTGCTGTTGAGGCCTTAACTCCCTTTGGACCCTGTGAAATAGTTTCAGGATCAGCAGCAGGGTTTCTAAATAAAAATTTATGTGAGTCAGGGACCCTGTAATATCTGTCAGGCTTACTGGGCGCCAGAGGTAAGGAGTCAGGGGTCAAGCTTGACTCCGAAAACACATCATCCACAATGTCTAAAACAGGGGGAATAGCTAAAGGCTTGTGCTGAGGGAGAAGAAGGAAATCCCTGAGCCTCTTTTTTGATTCTGAGAAGTCTTGACTCACCCAGTGAAAATGTTCCCTTAAAGTATGCAAGGTTTCTCCAAATGAATATTCCTCAGGAGGAGATGCAGATGGAATAGATTCCTCAGTATCAGAATCCTCGTAGGAAGGTAAAGATAATTCCTGATCAGAAGAGGAATCAGAAGAAATAGAAACCTGATATGAAGATTCACAATCTGTGTCTTCCCTAGGCCTCTTATCTGGAGGGGGATGGGTACCCCTGATCAAGGTAATAAGGTCTTCAGCCATTTTGATCAGCTGCTTTTTAGGCATAGAGGCCTGTGCATGTGGCTCAGGCGTCGGTTTGTTAGTTTTAGAAGTTGCTTTTGTCTTTGATTTTGCAGCTGTCGTTGGTTTGATATACAAATGTTGAGGTCTGAATACACCCTCAGAAGCCGGTGCCTGCTCAGCGGCTCTGGACCCATCCGAGGGAGATACATCCATCGGTCCAATACCTTGAGTTTCTTGCGGCATGCCGGAGTTCACTTGGGTGTCGGTAGAGGACTGCAACTCGAAGGTAGCGGGTATCAGGGGCTGCAAAATTGCCTCACTGAGTACCGGCGAACTGGCGACTGGCTTAGGAGAAGCTTCATCATCGGTTTTGGATCTCGACTGCCTTTCTCTTTCCTTTTCTTTGCGTTTTTTATGTACTCCAGTAGTCGGATAGCTATCTGACGACATTTCTGGGTAGTTAAATCTGTTTCCAAAATACTTTGATGCAAAAATATACCGATGCTTAATGGTGCGTTGGTTAAATCTAGTACAAAACCGACAGCCAGGCACGTTGTGATCAGGGCCTAGGCAAGGAAAGTACAGTTGTGTACACTTACCATAAATGTAGATGTTCGAGTGTATTCACTGTTGCAGTCATTACATTTGGGTAATCCTGCTGGCAGGTTGCCCTCAGTCGGCCTGAATTCCAAATTCTTGGGACCTGTGTCGGTTGCTGTTGCCCCTTCCCTGACGTCAGGACGTCAGGGGTATAAAAGATGCAGCCGACGCCATTTTCTTCAGTTTTTCTTGCCCCAGATGTCAGGTGCCCTCTAAAGGGTAGCCAAAATTTATATATATATATATATATATAAAAAAAACATACATGCACCAATATAAACTTTACCTTCATCTACAAGCAAATACACCACATAGGTTGTATAGATCAGAGAAGGAAAGATAAGTTCCAGGCAGAAATAAGGGGGATGGTGGGTGGGTAACCTGGACTGCAACAGTGAATACACTCGAACATCTACATTTATGGTAAGTGTACACAACTGTACTATGTTCTTCGTGTTTCGCTGTTGCAGTCATTACATTTGGGTAGAGTCCCAAAGCTATGGTTGGGAGGCTGGAGCTAAACAGCATTAGGAGTGGCTATGAGGCCCTGCAGAACTGCAGTGCCAAAGCCTGCCCTGGATTTAGAGTAAAGTGGCAGATGCGAAAGCCACACACACTCTGGCTAGGCTTATAAGTGCCCTAGGGCAGATAGCCTAGTATCAACCTATGAACCTATGAACCTATGATAATGCTTTGTAAAGGTGTGCACTGAACTCCAAATAGCAGCCTCTAAAATGTCTTTAGTTGATACGCCCCTGAGAAAGGCTGCTGAAGTGGCTGCAGCTCTGGTTGAATGTGGCCTAATTCCCTTAGCACTGGCTTGCCATGCTGTGAATAGCAAAAATGAATGCAGTGGCCTATCCACTTTGAAATAGTCTGCTTGGAGATAGCCTTTCCTTGTGAACCTGCAGCATATGCCGCTAGTAATTGCTCTGTCTTCCTGAAAACTTTAGTTTTGTTCAAATAGAATCTAAGCTGTCTGTGTACGTCCAAAGAATGCAGAATTCTCTCCCCCTTGTTCTGTGGATTTGGATAAAAAGTTGGCAAATGAATAGTTTGGTTAAGGGCCATGCTGGACACCACCTTAGGCATAAATGTTGGGTTTGTCCTCAGAGAGACCCTGTCTGGATAAAAAATGATAAAGTTCCACAGCCATGAGTGTCTGTAGCTCTGACACTCATCTTGCAGAAGTTATTGCTAGGAGCAGAGCTGTTTTCCAAGATAAAAACTTTATATCAGGAGTAGCAGCTGGCTCAAATGGAGGTAAGGTGAGTTTTTCCAAGACAGAATTGAGGTCCCATGCAGGTATTGGTGATCTCCTTGAAGGCCTTAAAGTTTTGGCTCCTCTGAGGTACTGCCTTAATAAAGGATGAGACAAGATTGGTGGCTGTGTATTGTAATGAGCCAAAATGGCAGAGACATGAATTTTAATTGATGAAAAAGATAGGCCTTTGTCCAGTATCTCAGTTAAGTATTGCAAAATCTGAGGAATATTTGGTACAGCTGTATCAGCTCCTTGTGCCTGGATCCAAGCACAAAATCACTTCCATTTTCCAGCATAAGATTTCCTAGTACTAGGCCTTCTGGCTTTCAAAATGACATCCATCACAAATTTACTGAGAGGTGTGCTTTGTATGGCTACATTATCCACCACGCTGCCAGGTTTAGAGTCCTGAGTTGGCTGTGCAGTATCTGATTGTTTTGTTGGGACAGTAGATGAGGTATTTGAGGTAAGGTCCAGGCTGGGCATTGAGACAAGTTCCTTAAGATCGGATACCAGTACTGGCGGGGACAGTCTGGGGCAATCAGTATCATCTTTGGTTTCTCTTGCCTGACCTTTAGGAGTACCTTGGGGAGGAGAGGCAGTGGAGGAAAGGCATATACTGATAGTTTTTTTCAGTTGAAAGATAAGGCATCCACTTTCCATGCTTGTCTGTGATAAGTCCTTGTGCAGAATCTTTTTAGTTGGTAGTTTTGAGGGGAGGCAACTAGATCTATGTCCGGGCATCCCCATTTCCTTATTATCATGCTGAAGACTTGTGGATCCAGCTGACACTCGTGGGGAGCCATAAGGTTTCTGCTTAGTTCGTCTGCCAGAGTATTTTCCTTTCCTGGCAGGAATTGTGCCTGCAGATGAACTTGGTAAGTCAATGCCGTGTCCCACAAAGCCATGGCTAGTCTGCAAAGGAGGTAAGAATGTGTGCCCCCCTGCTTGTTTATATACCACATGACCGTGGTGTTGTCTGTCTTTATCAGTTATTGTCCCGGATGAAGTAGGTCCTTGAAGGCTGTCAGGGCATTTTGAACAGCTAGCATCTCTTTTTGATTGATATGTACATGCATTTGGTTTGTGGACCAGGTGCCTTGAATGCATCTTCCTGCCATGTGGGCCCCCCAGGCATAATCCGATGCATCCGTTGTTAGGTTCTGCCTGGCTGGGGCAATGTGAATGGCTGTGCCTGGATTTGATGACAAGCCTTCGCCCACCATCGAAACTCCTGTTGCAGGCAGGGAATGAGAGTAATCATTGTTTCCAGGATGTGGCAATGTTGCGTCCAGACACCTTTTAGGTACCATTAAAGTTTCCTCATATGAAGTCTTGCATATGGAATTAGTAGGACGCAGGATGCCATGAAGCCCAAAGCCTGCAGAATTTTTCTTGCAGATAACTGGGCCTTTGTTGCCAATCTGTTGAAATAGGTAGTCAGTTGCCTTTGTTTGTCTGGTGTGAGATAAGCCATCTGGGAAGATGTATTTAAGCTTGCAACCAGGAATATTATCTCTTGAGAGGGTACTAGTTTTGATTTCTTTTCATTGACTGTGTACCCTAGGTATGTTAAAAGTCTTTTCACAAACGCCAGATGCTCTAGTAGAATGTTCTTGTTCTCTGCTTGAATTAGGCAGTCATCCAAGTAAGGATATATTTGTATTCCTCTTTGTCTGCAGAAAGCAATTACTGGTGCCAGGCACTTTGTAAAGACCCTGGGCACAGTAGATAAGCCAAAGGGCAGTGCAGAAAATTGGTAATGCATTGAGCCAGCCTTGAATCTGAGGTATCTTCTGCATGATTGCCTGATTGGGACATGCAGGTATGCCTCTTTTAGGTCTAAAGTCACGAGCCAAGCCTTTTTGCCCAGCATGGGCAGAAGCTGCTGCAAGGTCAACATTTTGAATTTTGGTATATCCAGGAATGTGTTTAGAACAGATAGGTCCAGTATTGGTCTCCAGGCTTTGTCCTTTCTGTGTACCAAGAACAGTCTTGAGTAAAATCCTTGTCCCTGTTCTTGCTGTGGTACTTGTTGAATAGCCCCCATGTCCATGAGGGATGAGAATTGTTTTTGTGCCTCTGCCCATTGATTTTTTGGCAGATCTGGCCAACCATTTGCCTTTGGCAGGGTATGGAAGTGAATCTTGTAGCCTTGTGACACTATGTTTACAACCCACTTGTCCTGGGTTATAATGTGCCAATTTTGAGAAAAAAGTGCTATTTTTCCGCCTACAGGTGCTGCCAGGAGATAAGTGCTTGGTGCAGGCAGGGGGAAGTCATTGGGACTGTTTCCTTTATGATTTGTCTTCTCCACTTTTGGAGGTAGAAGCACCCCATTGCTTTGACCTGTATGAACCTTGCACCTGGGATCTGCCTCTAGGGCGTCTGGATCTGCCCCTTTGAGGTCTGTCTGACACTGGAAAGGACCAGTCCTTTGTAGGCCAGTGTCTACTAAACCTAGGTGGCTGTACTTGTAAAAAATCTTTGACAGTTTGCATAGATTTAGCTTTGCCCTTCATTTTCTTTAACACCTCTTCTGCCTTAAAGTATCATGCTGTAAAGGTGCATCTAATAATTTAACTTTGACATGATCAGGCAGATTTTGTTCCTTTAACCAAGCATGCCTCCTAATTAAAGAACCCGTAGCTGCGGCCCTGCAGGAGGCCTCCAGAGAATCAAAACCACATTGCAAAGTATGCTTTCCAACTTGTTCAGCTGCATGCAATAAATCCTGCATTTCCTTGTTTTCCACACATTCAGAGTTTAACAACATTTTCTGTTTAAGCAATGTCATGACATGTTGCTGATATTTGAGCATATGAAACTGACAGTTTAAGGCCCTTATAGCCAAGGTAGCAGATGTGTGAACCTTTTTTCCCCATCTATCCAGTGCCCTAGAATCTCTGTCAGAGGGGATTGGGTTTTTTGCAGCGGAAGCCTTAACCCCTTTGGGACCCTGTGAAATAGTCTCTGGGTCTGCAGTAGGGTTTTTGTAAAGGAATTTATGAGAGTCAGGAACCCTGTAATATCTGTCAGGCTTAACAGGAGCTGGAGGTAAGGAGTCAGGGGTTAGACTAGACTCTGAAAACACATCATCTACAATGTCTAACACAGGTGGAATGGCTAGAGGCCTGTGTTTAGGTAGTAAAAGGAAGTCCCTGAGTCTCTTTTTAGATTCTGAAAAATCTTGGCTCTCCCAGTGGAAATGCTCCCTCATGGTATGCAAGGTTTCCCCAAAAGAATAGTCCTCAGGAGGAGAAGCTAAAGGAATAGATTCTTCAGCATCAGAATCCTCATAGGGGGGAAGTGAATATTCCTGATCAGAAGAGGAATCAGAAGAAATAGAAACCTGATCTGAAGATTCATAGTCTGTCTCTTGCCTAGGCCTCTTATCTGGAGGGGGATGGGAACCCCTGATCAAGGTAATCAAGTCTTCGGCCATTTTGAGCATCTGTTTTTTGGGCATGGCGGCCTGTCCATGTGGCTCTTGAGTTTGTTTCTTTGTTTTTGAAGGTGCTTTAGTCTTTGCCTTTGAAGCTGAAGTCAGTTTAATGTATAGATGTTTAGGTCTGAATACACCCTCAGAAGCCGGTGCCTGCTCAGCAGCTCCGGACCTATCTGAGGGCATAGTGTCCGAGGCTCCAATATCTTGAGTTTCCAGTGGCATAGCCGACTCCATGTGGGAGTCGGTAGCGGCCTGCGACTCTAAAGTAGCGGGTGTCAGGGACTGCGAAAGCACCACACTGAGAACCGGCAAACCGGCGACTGGCTTAGGAGAAGCTTCGTCGTCGGTTCTGGGCCTCGGTTGCCTATCCTTTTCTTTTTCTTTGCGTTTTTTGTAAACTCCCGTAGTCAGATGGCTATCCAATGACATTTTATAATTAAATCTGTGCCCAAAATAGTTTAATGCAAAATCATACCGAGGCTTAATAGTGCGTTAGTTAAATCTAGCACAAAACCGACAACTTGAAACGTCATGGTCAGGGCCTAGGCAAGGAATACAGTAAGAATGAAAGTCCTTATGAGGTATTTGCTTTCCACAAGAAATACAATTATTAACTTTTTCTGACATCAGTTTGGAGCAAGAAAAAAGTTTCCCCAACGGGGTACTTAGCTTTAATGAAGACTTCGGATCTGAAACTCGAACACGAAAATCTCAGGAGTCGGCCAACCGGCACTTGCGAACTGCTTCTGCTTCGGGCACCGCGTGGCAAGAAAGACTGAAGATAATGTCGTCGGCTGCATCTTTTATACCCCTGATGACCTGACATCAGGGAAGGGGCGACAACAACCGACGCAGGACCCAAGACTTTGGAATTCAGGCCGATTGAGGGCAACCTGCCAGCAGGATTACCCAAATGTAATGACTGCAACAGTGAAACCCGAAGAACATTACAGTATAAATGGAAATCCTTATAAGGTATTTGCTTCCCACATGTAATACAATTATTAACTTTTTTTGACATTAGTAAAAAGCAAGAAAAAAGTTTCCCCAATGGGGTACTTAGCTTTAGTGAAGACTTTGGTTCTGAAACTCCAACTCAAATATTTCATTAGTCAGCCGACTGGCACTTGCGAAATGCTTCTGCTTCGGGCACCGTGCGGCAAGAAAGACTAAAGAAAATGGCGTCGGCTGCATGTTTTATGCCCCTGATGACCTGACGTCATGGAAGAGGAGACAGCAACCGACGCAGGACCCAAGACTTTGGAATTCAGGCCGACTGAGGGCAACCTGCCAGCAGAATACCCAAATGTAATGACTGCAACAGTGAAACACGAAAAACATCCATTATATTCTGAGGAGTGATCATGGGAAGAAGCTTTTTAAGAGTAAGCATTTTGAATTTTGGGACTAGGAGAGACTGATTGAAAATGGACAGATCCAGGAGGGGTCACCAAGAGCCTTCTTTCCTGGAGACCAGTAAAAGCCTGGAGTAAAAACATTTTCCTATCTGGTGGTCTGGTACTTGTTCCACAGAGCCCTGACAGCATAGCTTGCAAATCTGAGAAATGGCTTCTGCCCTTTGGTTTTGTAGCTCAATGGGGTAGCCTGAAACTCTTAATGGTTCTTTGAAAGTGAGCTTGTAGCTGTTGAGATTACTTCTAGATCCCACTTATTGGAGGTGAAGAGGGCTCAGTTTTCCTTGAATAGGGAAAGACTTCCTCCTAATCTTTCTTCTATCTTGTCTGGGGTTGGGGGTGGAGGGGGGGTGGGGATAGGGAGTGTGGTGAGTCATTGATGATCTTTGCTAGGGCCCTGTGGCCTAGAACTCCCCAGACTAGGTGTTCCTGAGGACCACTGCCTTGCCCTCTGCGATTGTTGTTCCTGCCTGTGATGCATTTTCCTGCAGGTTTTCTTCTGACTGGGCTTTGAGTGGGAGAGAAAGGACCGATGCTTAGTGGGAATATTCCTAGTGAATTTAGGAGTCTGGACTTGGAGGAAGTCCTTGATCATTTCCATGGATTTTGCTTTATCCTCCATCTTTTTTAACACAGCCTCAGCCTTTGGTCCAAAAAGGGAGTCATTATCCAGGGGTACATCTAGCAGTTTGGATTTGACATGCTCCAGTAAAGTCTGTTCTCTAAGCCAAGCATGCCTTCTGATGACTGAGCCAGAGACAGCTGCTGAGGAAGATGCCTCTAAGTATTCATATCCACAATGTAAGGAATGCCTAACTACATGGGAATTGGAATGGCAGAGATCCAACAATTCCTTTGAGGTGTTCTTGTCCTCCAGGGAGGAAATCTTTTGCTTAATTTTTTCTAAAATACTCTGTTGGTATTTTATCATATGAAATTGGCAATTGAGGGCCCTCATGTCCAGGGTGGATGAAGTCTAAACCTTCTTCCCAAATCTGTCAAGGGCCCTGCTTTCTTTGTCTGTAGGTAGTGGGTTTTTTGAAATACTAACCCTAACTTCTTTGGGGCCTGGGGTGACAACCTCTGGGTCAGCAGAGGGGTTCTTAAAAAGGAATTTATGTGAGTCCTGTCTAGTTTACGAGGGGCTGGGGGATGAGAGTCTGGATTGAGAGATGATTCCATAAAGACATCTTCTACCACTTCCAAAACTGCAGGGATAGCCAAGGGTTTATGGTGAGGGAGATCAAGGAGCTCCCTGACACTCTTTTTTGCTTGGGGGTACTCCTGTGCCTGCCACTAGAAAAACTCTCTCATGGCATGCAGTGTTTCTTCAAAGGTAATGTCCTCAGGAGGTGAAGCAAAAGGCAACACCTCTTCTGAATCAGAATCCTCAAAAGACGTAAGGAAAGGTTCTTCTTCAAGGACAGAGTCCTCCAGATCAGAATCTTCATCTGAGTCAGGGGGTTCTGAAAAGGCCTGACTTGAAGTTGAGGGACCCGACAACATGTAAGAATCTGAAAGGGTCTCAACAGAGGCCTGCACCACCATCCTACCTCTGCAATAATGAGCCTTGGGGGGACTGGCAGACAAAGGTTGTCATCTGAGGCCCTAAGTTTGGGTCTGTTTTCCTTTTTTTCACTTAGGGGGCTCAACTTTGGGACAACAGACAGATGCCATTAAGCGATGGTAAGTGAACTGCTGACTAAGGTGCTTAGACAAGATTTTGGCACTACGCCTTATAGTCCTAGTATTGAATAGGATGTACAGAGAGCAATTTGGGAAGTCATGGTTTGGGCCTAAACAACCGACACATGAGGCATGAAAGTCTCTGTGTGGAATTTGGTAACCACAATGGAGACAGTTGTTAAGTTTATCTGACATGAGCCACAAGTAAGAAAAAGAGTTCCGCAATGGGGTACTTAGCTTTAGAAGAATTTCTCACTCAGGTGCGGACAGGCTCCAATGGCAAGAAAGACTGATGTCATGGCATCGGCTAGCTTCCTACATACCCAACAGTCCTGACATCAGGGTAGAGTGTCCACCAGCTCAGGGAGGAGGGAGTTTTTTACTCTGGTAGTCACACCGACCAAGGGCTTGTGAAGGAGGAAATTCCATAAGTCAGGACTTCAACAGTGAAGCACAAAGAACATCACTGGGATAGTTGCTGCCATGAACCCCAGAGCCTTTAGGATCTCCCTGGTTGAGCATTGGCTGAGGAAGGCAAGCTTGTATAAGTAGTTTGTGAGGCTCTGCACCTTGTCTTGAGGTAAGTAGCCCTGTATTCTTTTTCTGCCCTGCCTGCAGTCCAGAAAAAACTAGGTCCTGAGGTGTATGCAGGGATGATTGTTTTAGTTGATGGTGAACCCCAACTGAGACAGGAGGAGGAGGAGAAGGGTGAACTAGAGATGCTCCTGGAGAATTTATGGAGAGGTAGCTTGAATTAACAGACCATCTAAGAAGGAAAAAATGTAAATTTCCTGGGTTTGGCAGAAGGCAATCACTGGTGTCAGACACTTTGTGAAAATTCTTGGGGCTGTGGAAAGCTCAAAAGATAAAGCAGTAATCAGATAATGACATGACCCAGTACAAATACTGATGAATCTCCCTCAAGGGGTTTAACTGACATAGGATATAGCATCCTTTAGATCTAGGGACACTAGAAAAGCTTGAAATAGAATGAAAGGTAGCAGAGTGTACAGTGAGAAGCTGGCACTGGTATTTTGAAAGTTGGTACTTTTACGAAAGTGTTCAGTAAGAACAGATCCAGGATGGGTCTCCACTGCCCTTCTTTTCTTAGCACTAGTAAAAGTCTGGAGTAAAACCCTTTTCCCACAGAATCTTCTGGCTCCAGCTCTATTGTGCCTTGTGCCTGTAGTTGTTATAAAATTGGTGGGAGCAGATGAATTTAATTGTCCGAGAAGGGAGAATCCACCATCCTGGACTGGGCCAAGCACTGAAGATGCTGGATATCCAAGAAAGTGTTAAACAAGGATAAACAGGACTGTAAAGTGTTAGGTACAAAGGATTGGCTGATGGGACAAGCTTTGTAGTCGTGTTCTGCTCCTAAGCAAAAAAAGCACTGGGTATGAAAGTCTTTATACTGGATTTGCCTATCACACTCGCACTTACCCTCCTAGCTGACATCTAATACCGGTAAGAAAAACACTTAAGAAATATAAAGGAATGTTACCCAATGGGGCACTCATCAGGGTATTTGAAGCAATGGTACCAATGACCAAATGGCAATCAGGCTGATGTTTATGCAACCTGCGTTCAGGCTGACAGAGAGATAGTCTGGGAGATTATGTTCATACATCTGCCTATATATCCCTTTGCTTACGAGATGAAGTGACACATTGGACATACAATACTGGGAAGGTAAAGCTTTGGTGCCACAGCCAGACAGACAGCAGTGATAACCCATGTGTTAGGAATACTGCAACAGTGATTTCAGTCAGGACATAGTACAGTTTTGTACCTACCATAAATGTAGATGTTCGAGTGTTCACCCTGCTGCAGTCATCACACTTGGGGTTATCCTGTCATCAGGCGGTCCCGCAGTCGGCCGGATTTCCAAAGTCTTGGTCTGACGTCGGTTGCTGTCGCCTCATCACTGACGTCAGTGTGCCAGGGGTATATATATTGCAACCGACGCCATTTTCTTCAGTTTTTCTTGCCCCAGATGTCAGGTGCCCCCAAAAGGGTGATCCAAATTAGTACCAAAAGGTGTGAACACTGTACAGACACAAAATCCCTTCAGCTATAAACAAATACATCAGTAAGGCATAGCAAAGATTTAGCCAGTAGATCAGAGGGGTTGGAGGGAGGGTAACCTGGACTGCAGCAGGGTGAACACTCGAACATCTACATTTATGGTAGGTACAAAACTGTACTATGTTCATCGTGTTACCCTGCTGCAGTCATCACACTTGGGTAGAATCCCAAAGCTAAGGTAGGGTGGAGGCATCATAGAGGGTTAGTGGAGGCAATGAGGCCCTGCAGAACTGCAGTGGCAAAGCCTGCCCTGGACTTAGAATAAAGAGGTAAGTGATAGTGTTTGGTGAAGGTGTGTACAGAACTCCAAGTTGCAGCTTCTAAAATTTCCTTGGTAGGGACCCCCCTGAGAAAGGCTGTAGAGGTAGCTGTTGCCCTGGTAGAGTGGGATCTAATGGTAGGAGGAACTGGTTTCCCATGATGGGTATAGCAGAATTGTATGCAATGGCCTATCCATTTAGAAATGGTTGCTTGGATATGGCCCTCCCTTGAGAAGCTGTAGCATAGGAAACAAAGAGCTGGTCAGTTTTTCTGAAAGCCTTAGTTTTATCCAAGTAGTAACGAAGCTGCCTGTGAATGTCCAAGGAGTGCAGGAGTCTCTCACCTTTGTTCTGTGGATTGGGGAAGAAAGTGGGTAGGTGAATGGTTTGATTTAAAGCTACACTGGAAACCACCTTAGTTATGAAGGAAGGATTAGTTCATAGAGAAACTCTGTCTTGATGAAAAATGAGGAAAGGTTCCACTGCCATAAGTGCCTGTAATTCTGAGACTCTCCTAGCAGAAGTTATTGCCAGGAGCAGGGCAGTCTTCCAAGACAGGAACTGAAGGTCTGCAGAAAAAGCTGGTTCAAAGGGAGGTAGCGTTAGATTTCCAGAACAAAGTTGAGGTCCCATGTTGGTGTAGGAGCTCTTCTAGGTGGTCTAATGTTTTTTGCCCCTCTGAGGAACTGCCTTAGGAGAGGATTTGAAAATAAAGGTGGATTCGTGTCGTAGTGAGCTGAAATAGCTGATGCATGGATCTTAATTGAGGAGAAGGAAAGTCCTTTATGCAACATCTCAGCTAAATACTGCAGAATGTGAGGCATATGAGGCTGAGTTGTGTCTTGGCCTTTAGCTTGGTTCCAAGCAGAAAACCTTTTCCATTTGTCCGAGTAAGCCTTCCTGGTGCTTGGCCTCCTGGCTTCTAGAATAACATCCAGTACTGCTTGTGAAAGAGGTGCAGGTTGGATACTTAATTGATTTGCCATGCAGCCAGGTTTAAGGTTTTGATCTGGCTGTGTAGAATCTGCTTGTTCTGCTGCATGAGCAAATGAGGTATTTGAGGCAATATCCATGGTGGGCTGTGAGCCATATTCTTCAGTAGCGGGTACCAGTGCTGGCGTGGCCAGTCTGGGGCTATGAGAATCATTCAAGGTTTCTCCTTTTTGACCTTCAAAAGTACCTTTGTGAGAAGAGGCAATGGAGGAAAGGCATATGCTGTCAGGTTTTTCCAACTGAAGGAGAGAGCATCCACTTTCCAAGCTTGTTGGTGGAATGTCCTTGTACAAAACTTTGTCAGCTGGTAGTTTTGAGGACTGGCAAACACGTCTATATTTGGTAGACCCCATCTTTGAGTTATCATTGTAAATATTTGTGGGTCTAGCTTCCACTCGTGGGGATCTTTGATGTTTCTGCTTAGGTCGTCTGCCAATGTGTTTTTCTGTCCTGGCAGGAATTGAGCTTTTAACTGGACTTGGTAGGCCAGATCTGTGTTCCATAAGATTATTGCTTGCCTGCAAAGAGGGTAGGAATGTGTGCCCCCTTGTTTGTTAACGTACCACATTACTGTGGTGTTGTCCATCTTTATTGCAAGTTGTCCTGGCTGTAGTAGATCCTTGAAGGCTGTCAGAGCTTTCTGTACAGCTAGCATCTCTTTTTGGTTTATGTGCAGTTTTCTTTGTTCTGCAGTCCATAGGCCTTGAATGCATTGCCCTGCCATGTGTGCCCCCCAGGCATAGTCTGAAGCATCTGTTGTGATAGTTTGTCTGGGTGGGGGTAAGGTGAAAGGCTGACCCTTGTTGAGGTGACATGCCTGTGCCCACCACAGAAATTCCTGTTGAAGGCAGGGAATGAGAGATATCAGTGTGTCCAAGCTGTGGCTGTGTTGAGACCATACGCTTTTTAGGTACCACTGTAATTTCCTCATATGCATTTTTGCAAATGGTATTATCAGAATGCAAGATGCCATGAAGCCCAAAGCCTGCAGAATTTTTCTTGCAGTTAATTGGGTCTTTGTTGCCATTGTCTTGAAATATTGAGTCAGTTGTAATTGCTTGTCTGGTGTAAGATAAGCCTTCTGGGCCGTTGTGTCCAAGCTGGCACCCAGGAATGTCATTTTTTGTGAGGGTACTAGTTTTGACTTCTTTTTGTTTACTGTGTACCCCAGACAATTTAGTAGATGCTTCACAAATGCCAGATGTTGTAGGAGAATGTCTTTTCTTTCTGCGTGGATGAGGCAGTCGTCCAGGTATGGATATATTTGAATTCCTCTATGTCTGCAGTATGCAATTACTGGAGCCAGGCATTTTGTGAATACTGTGGGCGCAGTAGATAAGCCAAAGGGCAGTGCAGAGAATTGATAATGGGTTGAACCTCCAATGAAATGGAGGTATCTTCTGCAACTTTGTCTGATAGGGACATGCAGGTATGCCTCCTTGAGGTCCAACGTTACCAGCCATGCTTCCTTGCCCAACATGGGAAGTAGCTGCTGTAGTGTTAGCATCTTGAATTTGGGAACTTGTAAGTACGTATTTAGAATTGAAAGGTCCAGAATTGGTCTCCAAGCATTTTCTTTTCTGGGTACTAGGAAGAGTCTTGAGTAAAAACCTTGGCCTTGCTCTTGAGTTGGTACCCTTTGAATGGCTCTCATGGCCATGAGAGCTGTAATTTGTTTTTGAGCCTCTGCTCTTTGATTTTGTGGCAGGTTTGGCATTCCCGTTTTTATTGGCAAGGTGTGGAAGTGGAATCTGTATCCTCGTAAAATTATATCTAGTACCCACTTGTCCTTTGTGACCATGTGCCAGTTGTCTGCAAATAGTGCTAGTTTTCCCCCCAGGGGGGCTGACAAAAGAGCTTTGTTTGGCCAGCTGAGGTGCAAGTCATTGAGTTTGCCTTCTGATGGATTGAGACCTGTCTTCTCCTCCCTTCTGGGTTGGAGTGCCCCATTGGCGAGGTTTATACTGAGCTTGTGGTTGTCCTCTGCCCCTTGGGCGCCTGTATTTACCCCTCTGAGGTCTGTCAGAGGCTGGAAAGGACCAATTTTTTGTTGGCCAGTTTCTGCTGAAGCGAGGAGGTTGTACTTGTAGGAAATCTTTGACTGTCTGCATTGATTTTGCCTTATCTTCCATTTTCTTTAAAACTTCTTCTGCTTTAACACCAAAAAGAACATCCTGCTGTAAGGGAGCATCTAGTAGTTTTGCTTTAACATGATCAGGCAGACTTTGTTCCTTTAACCAGGCATGCCTACGTATAACTGATTCAGTGACAGCTGCTCTGCAGGAGGCCTCTAAAGAATCAAACCCACATTGTAAGGTATGTTTGCCCACCTGCTCGGTGGCGTGCAACAAATCCTGTACTTCTTTCAATTCAGATTGTTGAGGGAGGGTGGTTATCTTTTGTTTTAACTGAGAGATCAGAAATTGCTGATATTTAAGCATATGAAATTGACAGTTTAATGCTCTCATAGCTAAAGTGGCTGAGGTGTAAACCTTTTTCCCCCATCTGTCTAGTGCTCTTGAATCCCTTTCAGGAGGTACTGGATTTTTAGCCATGGTAGCCTTAGCCCCCTTGGGACCCTGGGAGATAGTCTCTGGGTCAGCTACTGGGCTTTTGTAAAGGAATTTGGGGGAATCAGGTACTCTGTAGTATCTGTCAGGCTTGGCCGGGGCAGGAGGTAGAGAGTCAGGGTTGAAACTGGATTCTAAATAGACATCATCCACAATGTCCAAAACAGGAGGGATGGCTAGGGGTCTGTGTTGGGGGAGTAAAAGAAACTCTCTGAGCCTTTTCTTGGAATCAGAGTAATCCTGACCTTCCCAGTGAAAATGTTCCCTCATAGTGTGTAAAGTTTCCCCAAAAGAGTAGTCTTCTGGAAGGGAAGCTGAGGGAATAGAGCCCTCAGCATCAGAATCTTCATAAGGAGAGAAGGAAAAGTCTTGGTCCTCAGAGGAATCCGAAGAAATAGACAGTTGTTCAGAGGAAGCAGAATCTTCCTCTTGTCTAGGCCTTTTGTCAGGAGGAGGCTGAGAACCCCTGATAAGAGAAATCAAATCTTCAGCCATATTGAGCATCTGTTTCTTAGGCATAGGGCCTTGAACAGGAGACTGAAGTGAAGTCTTTTTCGATTTAGAAGGAGTCTTCGACTTGGAAAACGTTTTGACTGTAAGAGTCATCGGTCTGAAAATGCCTTCAGAAACCGATGGAGTTTCAGAAGCACCGACGACCTTGGAAGGTAAATCGTCAGAAGGGCCTGAAGTAAAAGGCTGCGTCGGCCTAGTACATTCCGTCAAAATATCTGTAGCGGTCTCGGGTTCCAGAACTGCGGTAGTCAGAGGCTGCGTCGGAGCCTCACTGATAACCAGATAACCGGAGACCGGATCAACTGAGGCCTCGGAATCGGGCTTAGGCCTGGGCTGTCGGTCCTTATCCCTGCGCTTTTTGTGCACGCTGGTAGTCGGTAGCTCCGACAGCATGGTGTAATTAAATTTTCTACCAAAAAAGTGTCGTGCGAAATCAAATCGTCTTTTAATAGTACGTTTATTAAATCTAGCACAAAAACGACAAGAAGTGACGTCGTGATCAGGGCCTAGGCAAGGTATGCAATAAGAATGAAAATCCTTATGAGGTATTTGCTTCCCACAAGAAATACAATTGTTAACTTTTTCTGACATCGGTCTGAGGCAAGAAAAAGTTTCCCCAACGGGGTACTTAGCATTATAGAAGACTTCGGTCTGAAATTCGAATTCGAAAATCTCAGGAGTCGGCCGACCGGCACTTGCGAACTGCTTCTGCTTCGGGCACCGCGCGGCAAGAAAGACTGGAGAAAATGGCGTTGGTTGAAATATATATACCCCTGGCGCACTGACGTCAGGGATGAGGCGACAGCAACCAATGTCGGACCAAGACTTTGGAAATCCGTCCGACTGCGGGACTGCCTGACGACAGGATAACTCCAAGTGTGATGACTGCAGCAGGGTAACACGATGAACATCTAGTGGGTTACCCCGATCACAAAAATTAAGCTTTACTCAAAAGCATACCACTCAACTGTCCAGATTTTTGCAGGATGTCCTGATTTTTGCCTCATATTTTTGGTCTATTCCTCATAAAAATGTGTGGGTTTCTGGCAAATCAGTGAGGATCAGCTTCACTAAACAATGACAGGCATTTGAGTTTCAGACTTCATATCTTTCAGAAAATGCATGCAAAGACAAAAATCTGTTATTCTAACAATGTTCTAAGTTTATAGGAGAAATATTTAAAATCTGTCTCTATTTTTGGGTCTTTGTCCCTCCATTATTTTAGGTTTGTCCAGATTTCTTGCACTAAGAGGTTGAAAGCTATGCTAAGAAGAGTATGCCTAGTGCCAATAGCATGTATCCACTAATTCTATTACAATACTGGGGGTGGGGGAGGTCAGAGTAAACTGTTCAGAGGAGAGTTAGAGGTCAAGCATATCAGAGCTCTGGTGGTTATTTCCTGAAAACCATTAGATGAGAGGACTGAATCAATATGTTGATAGGGGGATGGTGTGCACAAATGTACAGAGATTTGTTGTCCCAAGAGTCTACAGAGTAGCAAAGGATTTTTAAAGTGAAAGTAGGGAATGTGAGTGGCACTAAATAAAAGACATCATTTTTTTTTCAGTAGACAGTATAAAGGCAACAAAAGATCACAGAGTGAAATGCAAGAGACTATTTTATGGAATGCAACTTGGTTCTTCTGCAGATTCTTTTAGTTGAAGCACAGCAGTAACTATCATCTCTGAAGCAGTTGGTTTTCCAGTAATTTTTCTAAGAAGTACTGTATGTGGACTCGAGCACGGGACAAATGCATGTCCCACAAATTCCTTAAGTAGAACTGACCACAGATAGAGGAGACTGCAGTTATACTAGGAGAAAGAACTTCTGTGCATAACTGAAAGACCTGTTATTCACAGAAAGCTACAACTCGTAGCATTACGGGTATTAGGATAATTTCTCCATGGGCTGCATGGGATGTAACCATTTATACAATAACTACATTCAGTTATATCATGGCCATACACTAACATGAATGAGTGTACCTGATAATAAACTGCAATAAATTACAAAAAAATGTTCACTGTTTTTGTTTCACTTATAAAGAGTAAATCAGCACAGGCACAGGGTAGTGAAGAAGGAGAGAGTTTGTGAGAGGACAGGGGAATGAATGAAGAATAAGAGCTGGGATCTCACAAAGCACCTTGTTTCTAGAGGCTTTTTTCTTACTGTACCTGAACTTGCTAACTTCTGCTTCTCTCCCAATACAAACATATAACATACACAACAGCACTCTTTTAACACATTCAAGAATTACAGCCAAAAAGTGTGGCCATAGGTAGAAGTCATCTCTTTTTTGTCTTTAGTTGGGTGGTATAGTTTTTCCTCATGCCACAGATGTTCAGCTACACAGAACCATACTCACATAACTTCTAAAACAATTCACCTGTTTATAGCAGTGTTTTAAAATTACACTATGATAGTCTGATACATTTTATACATCCTGTTCTTTCATAGAAATGAAGATAGCATACTTAATGCATTATATTCAATTTTTCAGGAAGGTTTGTGTTTTTCATACTTAGACCCCAACATTGCTGCTTACTAAATATACTAAATCTAAGGTCACAATACTTTGGAGCAAATATTAAATCTGAATTTGCCCATGCCTCAATGGCAATGAAACCTTGGCATTAATATATGTAGAGTCCTTTTGTGTAATGCAAAGACCCACACTGGGGGGGGGGGGTCCTAATGGACAGATGAAATGTCAGCAAGCAAAGGAGAGTAGTAGTGCTGAAACTGAAATTCATTCTCAAGTCTTGGTGAGTACCTTCACGAGGTGGACCCTATTTTTTCACAAAATCTCACCAAAGCGATACTGATATATAGACTCTATTTAATAACATATATCATAGACAGAAGTAAGTCAAAAACAAAAAAAGATAGCTGGGTGCACAAGACCTAGGATAAAAAAAGTACAGTTGTGTACACTTACCATAAATGTAGATGTTCGAGTGTATTCACTGTTGCAGTCATCACATTTGGGTTATTTGCCTGCAGGTAGCCCTCAGCCGGCCTGAATACCAGAGTCTTGGGATTTCTGTATCAGATGCTGTTGCTTCTTCTATGACGTCAGGTCGTCAGGGGTATAAAACATGCAGCCGACACCATTACATCAGTTTTTCTTGCCCCAGATGTCGGGTGCCCCCATAATAGGAAGCAATTATATGGTGTGGAACACCCCCAGGAAAAAGCAAATACACATAGTATAAAATATGCCAAACCAAAAAGGATAGGTGAAAGCAAAGACAATCAGGGGGCAGGAGGGAGGGTGACCAGGACTGCAACAGTGAATACACTCGAACACCTACATTTATGGTAAGTGTATACAACTGCACTATGTTCTTCATGTTTCACTGTTGCAGTCATCACATTTGGGTTGATTCCCAAAGCTAAGGAAGGGTGGCGGTAGATTAAGAAGCATTAGGCCTGACATTCAGGCCCTGTAAGACTGCTGTGGCAAATCCAGCTCTCAATTTAGAAAAGATAGACAAGTGGTAATGCTTGGTGAAAGTGTGTACAGAGCTCCAGGTTGCACCTTCTGGGATGTCTCTGGTAGGGACTTCTCTGAGAAATGCAGTAGAGGTAGATGTAGCCCTAGTGGAATGTGTTCTCATCCCCTGTGGGGTAGGTTTTCCATGGCACTTGTAGCAGAAATGGATGCAGTGTGCTCTCCATTTAGATATGGTTTGCTTTGAAATGGCCTTCCCCTCTGCCCCTGCAGCAAAGCTGACTAGCAGCTGGTCAGATTTTCTGAGAAGCTTAGTCCTGTCCAAATAGAATGATGTCTGTGCATGTCTAGAGAATGCAGTATCCTTTCCCCTTTATTTTGAGGATTAGGGAAAAAAGTAGGCAAATGAATGGACTGGTTTAAATCCACACTAGGCACCAGCTTGGGCATAAAAGATGGGTTAGTCCTGAGGGAAACCCTGTCCGCATGGAAGATAATGAAGGGTTCCACTGCCATAAGGGCCTGCAGTTCAGACACTCTTCTTGCTGAAGTGATGGCTAGAAGTAAAGCTGTTTTCCATGAGAGGAATTTCAACTCTGCTGTAGCAGCTGGTTCAAAGGGGGGAAGTGTACGTTTTTCCAATACAAAGTTAAGGTCCCAGGCTGGAGTGGGAGCTCTCCTGGAGGATCTTAAATTTTTGGCCCCTCTAAGGAACTGTTTTACCAGAGGATGAGAGAAGAGTGGTGGCTCAGTATTATAATGAGCTGAGATGGCAGAGGCATAAATCTTAATTGAAGAGAAGGATAGGCCCTTGTGGAGCATTTCTGTAAAGTAATTTAGTATATGAGGTAAGCTGGGCACAGTTGTGCCCATCCCTTGAGACTGGCTCCAGGAACAGTAACTTTTCCACTTTTTTGAATAGGATTTTCTAGTACTAGGCCTCCTTGCCTCAAGAATGACATCCAGCACCTGCTTACTGAGGATTGCTAGATGTGAGGATTAGCCAGGCTGCAAGGTTCAGGGTCTGAAGCTGAGGGTGCAGAATTTGGCCCCCCTTCTGGGACAGCAGGGAAGGGGTCTGAGGCAAGTGCCATGGTTGTAACACTGTCAGACTGCGCAAAAGAGGATACCAGTGCTGGCGTGGCCAGTCTGGTGCAATCAGGATTGTCCTTGGCTTGTCCTGTTTGATCTTTAGTAGAACCTTCGAGAGGAGAGGCAGAAGGGTAAAGGCATAGACTGAGAGGCTTTCCCAGGAAAAGGACAAGGCATCCACCTTCCGAGCTTGACTGTGGGGAGTTCTGGTAGAGTATTTGTTCAATTGATAGTTCTGAGGGGAAGCAAACAGGTCCACCTCTGGTGTCCCCCATCTGTTCCCCAAAAGCTTGAATATTTTGGGTTCCAGTTTCCATTCATGTGCGTCCATGAGATTTCTGCTTAAGTCGTCTGCCAGTGAATTTAGTATGCCTGGCAGGAACTGAGCTTGTAGGTGCACTTGGTTGCTCAAGGCTGTGTTCCACAGAGCCATGGCTAGTCTGCAGAGTGGGTAGAAATGTGTTCCCCCCTGCTTGTTTATGTACCACATATCTGTGGTGTTGTCTGTCTTTACCAATAGTTGTCCTGGACGAATAATGCCTTTGAAGGCTGTCAGAGCATTCTGTACAGCTAACATTTCTTTTTGATTGATATGCAGGTGCATCTGCTTTGGGTTCCATTTGCCCTGAATGCACTACCCTGCCATGTGAGCCCCCCATGCATAGTCTGCTGCATTTGTTGTTAGGGTTTGGGTGGCAGGGGGTAGAGTGAAAGAGAGTCCCTTGTTGTGGTTGCAGGCCTCTGCCCACCAAAGGAACTCTGCCCTTAGACACGGAATGATAGGAATTATTGTTTCCAGGTCCTGAGAATGTTGACACCATAGACTTTTTAGAAACCATTGAAGTTTCCTCATATGCAGTCTTGCATATGGAATTAACAGAATGCAAGAGGCCATGAACCCCAGAGCTTGCAGTATTTTTCTTGCCGATAGCTGGGTTTTTGTGGCCAGTAGGTTGAAGTAAGTTGTCAAATAAATTTGTTTCTCTGGGTGAGGAATGCCATCTGGGAAGTTGTGCTCAAGCTTGCTCCCAGGAATACAATCTGTTGGCAGGGTACTAGGTGTGATTTCTTTTTGTTGATGGTGTACCCCAGTGAAGTTAGAAGTCTCTTTACAAATGCCAGGTGCTGTAGTAGCAAGTCCTGACTTTCCACCTGAATCAGGCAATCGTCCAAGTATGGGTAAATCTGAATACTTCTCTGCCTGCAAAAACCAATGGCTGGAGCTAGGCCCTTTATGAATACCCTGGGTGCAATAGATAAGCCAAAGGGAAGTGCAGAGAACTGGTACTGCATAGAGCCTGCCCTGAAGCGAAGGTATTTCCTGCAAGATTCCCTTATGGGAATGTGCAGGTAAGCTTCTTTTAAGTCTAGGGTTGCCAGCCAGGCATCCTTGGCTATCATAGGAAGCAGCTGTTGGAGAGTTAGCATTTTGAATTTTGGAACCACCAGAAAGATGTTGAGAACAGATAAACCCAGGATAGGACGCCAGGTGTTTTCTTTTCTGGGAATCAGGAACAGTCTTGAATAAAAGCCTTGTCCCCTTTGTTCTGCTGGGACAGGTTGAATAGCCTTGATGCTGAGGAGAGAAAGTACTTGCTTTTGGGCCTCTGCCCACTGGTTTGGGGTGAGGTCTGGCCATCCACTTAGGGTTGGGAGTGAGTGAAAGTGGAATCTGTATCCTAGAGAAACAATGTTTAAAACCCATTTGCCTTAGGTAATGTAGTCCCAGTTTTTTACATGCAGGGCGAGTTTTCTTCCTAAAGGTGCAAGTACTTGAGCAAGGCTTGGAGAGTTAAGGATAAGTTATTGAGCAAGTTTACCTTAGGGTGGTGGCTTACTACTACCTGTTTTGGATGTGGGAGCACCTCACTGCTTAGATCTGTGCATAACCTGAGACTGAAGTCTTGGGTGTCTACTTCCCCTGGGTTTTGACTGAGAAGGCCTGGAAGGGACTGGAAAGGACCAGTTCTTTGAAGGCCAATACCTACTGAATCTAGGTGGTTGTACTTGTCAGAAATCTTTAGCAGTTTGCATAGATTTAGCTTTCTCATCCATCCTTTTGAGAACTTTTTCTGCTTTATTGCCAAATAGGCACTCTTGGTTTAATGGTGCATCCAATAATTTTGCTTTGACATGATCTGGCAAGTTTTGTTCCTTAAGCCAAGCATGCCTTCTAAGAACAGACCCAGTGACAGCAGCCCTACAAGATGCTTCTAAAGCATCAAAACCACACTGCAAAGTATGTAAACTTGGTCAGCAGAATGCATTAACTCTTGTAAATCTTTGTGTTCTGCACAGTCAGGAATCAACATAATTTTCTGTTTAATTAGCCCCATAATATGCTGCTGATACTTTAATATATGAAACTGGCAATTTAAAGCCCTAATGGCCAGAGTAGCAGAGGTACATACCTTCTTACCCCATCTGTCTAAAGCCCTAGAATCCCTGTCAGAAGGGGTAGGATTCTTGGCAGTAGTAGCCTTAATACCTTTTGGTCCTTGGGAAATGGTCTCTGGATCTGCAGTAGGATTCTTGAAAAGGAATTGGTGAGAGTCAGGTACTCTATTGTACCTGTCTCGAGCTGGAGGCAAAGTATCCGAGGTAAGGCTGGATTCCAAGAAAACATCTACAATCTCCAGAACAGGAGGGATAGCTAAAGGCATGTGCTGAGCATACCTCTCAACGGTCCCTGATTTTCAGGGATGTCCCTGATTTTTTACTGTAATTTTAACTCAGTCCCTCTTAATCCCACCTAAGGTGGTGATTTTTGAAGAAAAGGTGATGAATTACATTTAACAAATAATGACAATAATTAAGAGTTACAGGCTTCTTTTACTTCAGAAATTGTATATTCACTAATGTTCTGTAAATTTGTCAGTTTGTCAGGTTAATAATAGTAATACATGAAAAGTGTCCCTGATTGTCCCTGATTATTTCTGGATTTGTCCCTGATTCTGTTGGGATTTATCCCAGATTGCTTGAGAGCTGTGGTGCTGAGGCAGGTTTAAAAATTCCCCGAGTCTCTCTTTGGACTGAGAGTAGTCCTGGCTTTCCCAGCAGAAATGCTCCCTAAGGGTATGCAGGGTTTCACCAAAATAAAAATCTTCTGGAGGGGAAGCAGACGGAATGGAGTTCTCTGCATCAGAATCCTCATAGATAGATAAGGGTATGTCCTGGTAGTCAGAAGGAACAGAGATATCAGATTCATGATCAGAAGAATCAGAAGGAAAATCAGTTCTAGGTCTCTTTGAGGGGGAAGGCTGGCTTCCCCTAATTAAGGAAATAAGGTCTTTAGCCATTCTAATCATTTGTTTTTGAGTCCTATGGGCCTGAGAATGTGCTTTGATCATTGTTTTCCTAGGCGTAGTGTGAACTTTAGCCCTGAGAAATTCAGTATTTTTGGCTTGAAACAAAGTCGCCGGTTTAATATGAAAATCGGTAGGCCTGAATACACCCTTAGAAGACAATGCCTACACAGCGGCTCCGGACCCATCCAAGGTAGAGATGTCCACAGGTTCCATAGTTGAAGAAGCATCTCACAGCATACCGGACTCCAAATGGGTCTCAGTAGAGGCCTGCGAATCTGTAGAAGGGGGTATCAGGGGCTGCAAAAGCGCCTCACTGAGTGCCAGTGTACTGGTGACTAGCTTAACGGTAGCGTTGTCGGCAGTTTTGGACCTATGCAGTCTGTCTCTGTCTTTATCCTTACATTTTTTCAGAAGATTGGTAGTCAGATGGCTTACTGATGCCATTTTGGAGTACGGAGATCGACAGCAAAAGTATTTAGCTACAAAAATTGCCCGACGACTGATAGTTCGGGCATTGAACAAGGCACAAAACCAACAGCGAGGGATATCGTGGTCTGGGCCTAAACAGGTGATGCAGTAAGAATGAAAATCTCTATGAGGTATTTGCTTTCCACAGGCAAGATAATTATTAATTTTTTCTAACATCGGTTAGAGCAAGAAAAAAGGATCCCCAACAGGATACTTATCTTTTAGAAGACTTCAGGTCTGAAACTTGAAAATGAAAATTTCAGGAGTCGACCAACCGGCACGTGCGAACTGCTTCTGCTTCAGGCACCGCATGGCAAGAAAGACTGATGTAATGGTGTCGGCTGCATGTTTTATACCCCTGACGACCTGACATCATGGAAGAAGCGACAGCATCCAACGCAGAAATTCCAAGACTCTGGTATTCAGGCCAGCTGAGGGCTACCTGCAGGCAGATAACCCAAATGGGATGACTGCAACAGTGAAACATGAAGAACATGTACCCATTCCTGGTAGGCGCACTGGTGCCAGGACTGGGAAAAATGACAGTGTAGAATCCTCTAAATATGGAAACAATCCTACAATGCGGCCAGGCCCAGGGGGAGGATGCCCCCCCCCCCCCGTTGTAGAAGGAAGTAGCAGTCCACGAAAATCACAAACTGATAGGCCAAAGAAGAGCCATAAAGTCAATAGAATGGACTATTGAGGATAAGAAAGAAATTATGTATTGTTACTATTATGCAAAAAGCCCACAGTTTCCAGACAGAGGATATACAAAAAGATTAAAAGATAAATTAGAGGAAAGAAAAATACTTCCACAGGAAAAACTGTCAGAAGCTTCAAATGAAAATTTGCGTTCATTAATACAAGAGATTTTTGAAAAACAGTATATAACTCAAGAAGCTTTGACCTGCTTGGAAAAACAAGCATCTAAGGAAGTGCGAAAATGTAAACAACAAAACCTAGATATTTTTGAAAAGTATAAAAAAGAAATATGGACATGGGAAAGAAAGAGAGATTTGATATGGTGCAATATTTATGCAAAGGAGAAAGACAAATAATATCACAAAGATCGAATGTAGAAAAGAAGATTAGTAAAGTAGAAGTTAAAAAAATAGAAGTTGAAGTTATGGAGTGCCTGTAAAGTGAATAACTTAATGTAGAAGGTCTAACACAGATTACATCACAGCATGGTGGAGTGGGTCCCCAAAGTAAGGAGAAGCAGGAAGATGAGGAGACATCTGAAGAAGAAATATGGACATGGGAAGGAAAAAGAGATTTAATATGGTGTAATATTTATGCAAAGGAGAAAACAAAACTAATCAATACAAAAAGAGCAGCACCACAGATATTTTAAGAGAAATACAGGCAAAGGAATCTGGATATGAAAAACTTTACAATACGAAAAATAAGAAGACAAAGAGAAAAAGTAGAAAAGGAGATTAGTAATGGAGACGTTAAAGAAATAGAAAGTGAGATTATGGAGCACCTGAAAAGTGAAATATTCAGTGTAGAAAATCTAATGCAGAAAGCACCACAACAGGATAGAGCAATGGATATCCAAATTAAGGGGGAACCAGTGGAACAAGAAGCAATTGGTTAGGTGCCATATCAAGAAGTTTTGGAGCCTTCCACAAGAAATGAGTATAAATGCTCACTTGAAGCTAGACAGCAAGGGAAGGAACAGGAAACTGTGGAAACTCTATGCAGTCAATGTTGAGGAGTGATACGCCAGTGAGTTCCCATATGACAGAGCGACAGATGGCACAGGATGAAACTGAGGTGAAGGTGCCACAGGAAGATGCTATAGAATTTTCTATAGAATGCCTGCAGGAAATGGAAAACAAGGGATGTGCCCTCAATTTGGAAAAAAATGAGCTAAGAGAAAAGTTGCTTGATTTAATAGATATAAATAGATAGATCAACAAAAGAAATAGACTACAGAAGGTCAATAAAACCCCAAAAGGCAGAAGTTTGATAAAACAAATGAACACAGTAATTAGGACTGAAAACAAAAAAGTACGGTGAACAAGGCAGAGTGTACCAAATGAATAAACTGAGACTGTTGAAAAATTCAAAATTCTTTAATCACACATTCATTAAGTGCTTTTGTCATTTTCTTATAGGACTTCTTCAGAATGAATATATTCATACATACAACTCAACCTTATATAGCAAACTTAATTAACACCGATTGTTCAAGCCCGATTATGTCAACAAAACTTTTTAAAGAAGCAATGCACTTCACAAGTTAAAAAACATCATTTAAAATTATTCAACCTCCTATTATATTTCTATAGAACCAGTACTAAAGAACTGGGCATCAAAATTATAGAGCTGGTTTATTTTAAATCCCTAAACAAATTATATAGAATTTTAACATTTTAGTAACAACTTTTTATGTTTTACAAGGTAGATTTATAATATTTCTAAACCTTTTGGGAAGGTTGAGTAATTTTAAATGATATTTTTTAACATGTGATAAGGTGAAGGACCAGATGAAAAGACAAGACATGTGGAAAACACATAAATATAGTTGCAAGTATAGAAAACTTCTAGAAGAGCCTCATGTTGATCAGGAACAAATGCATTAATGGTTATGGAGCGGTGAATTCAAACCTAGAGATGAAAGGTTAATATTGGTGGCCCAAGGTAGTGGGCTACGTACATGCTGGTTTAGAAAGTCCATTGAACATGTGGGAGAAACATACAAATGTAGGTTTTGTAAAACTGAATTGGAAACAGTCACATACCTCGTTGCTGGTTGTGACATACTAATAGCAGAAGGATTATAAACTGGAAGGCATAATAATGTGGTAAGACTGTTGCACTGGGAATTGTGCAAACATTATGGTACTGAAGTGGCTGAAAAACACGGGAAACATGAGCTACAAAGCATCATAGAAAATTATGAAGTCTACATCACATGTGATCATCCCTTACCAACAGTTCAAAAGATAGATGCTAGAAAACCTCATATAGTGGTGAAAAGAAGACAAAAATAGCATTGATCATTGAAATCTCCACACACAATGACTACAGTGTCCTGCGTACAGACAGACACAAAGTTATAAAATATCAGGATTTGCAAGCAGAAACAATAGCAATGTGCAAGGAAGATACTCAGATAGTTCTAATAGTAGTAGGAGCAACGGGTTTTTATAAAAAAAGAGTTTGCAATCATATTAGACATGTTACCAATACATGTAACTCCATACAAATTGCAGAAGGAGTCATTACTGGGCACGTTGCGGGGTGCTGTGAAGAGCACTTTTGGCTGAAATCAAATAGTAAAACAATACTAATTTTATGAACTTTAATCTTACTTTGACTTAGGAATGGGATCTATTCCCATCACAGTATTAGAAACCCAAAAGATTTGGAGAAATCAAAAAGGGAATGCAAGAATAAAGGGTCATGGTTCAAACAAAGTAGATTAAATGCTACTTCAACCAAATGAAAGGTCTACAAAATAATGTTTTGCACACAATATACAGGACTATATATTTCAGTAATAATATTTTTTTTGCTGTTTTTGTGCAGGGACTATAGATTTCAGTAGTAGTGAATTCTTTCCTACACTGGATTTTATTATGTTTCATTTTTAGCCATTGAGAAAGAAATTATGTATTTCCCTTCTTAGACACAAATGGATATTACAATACTGTATTTAACACCAGTAATGTAGTAACTTCCAATGAAGGACTCCTCTTAGTTCAAAAGTTCAAGTACTTGTAAAGCCTATGCCAAGCCAATAAAAGGCATTGTATCTATTCTATTATGAGACCTGATTCCTCTGCTGGAAAGGTAAAAACTGCAAGACTAATCTCCATCCCATTAAATGATTTAAAGCTAGACTGGAAAGGTAAAAACCTCAAAAGCTTGGAGTGAACCACCTCTATCAATAAACTATTGTGCTTATTTGAAATCCCCAGTAGGCCAAACCTGCAGAAGGAAGGAGGGACTTTATTCCTCACAAGCAGACCTCAGAGATATCAAAAAGTCAAGGTAATGCCCAACTCATTGAGTGACCTTTGTGTGGTTTTCTCATAGTGGTCTTTTAAGAGCAGGATTCTTTGTGATAGAAAACTCAATCTTTTAAAGATTGGGCACAAACATGTTTACAGAATTAGAATCTATAGACTGGAACAATATATTGAGAGACATTAATGTAATCAGGATCTTCAGCTCCTTCATCCAACTCCTGACTCCAGTTCAGAAGGAACAGTTGTGTACACTTACCATAAATGTAGATGTCTGAGTATATTCACTGTTGCAGTCAACACACTTGGGTTATCTGCCTGCAGGTAGCCCTCAGTCGGCCTGAATACCAGAGAATTAGTATTTCTGCATCAGTTGCTGTCTCTTCAGGACTGATGTCAGGTTGTCAGGGGTATAAAAACAGGCAGCGAACACCATTACATCAGTTTTTCTTGCCCTAAATGTCAGGAGGCCCCAAATAGGGAGCTAAGTTATGGTGGGAAAACACCACCAGTAAAAAGTAAATACCAATAGCCCTGTAAGGGGTGAGTAATAGACATAGAGAGAGAGAGAGAGAGAGAGAGAGAAGGGGGCTGGAGGGTGGGAAACCAGGACTGCAACAGTGAATACATTTGAACATCTACATTTATGGTAAGTGTGCACAAAGTACAGTTGTGTACACTTACCATAAATGTAGATGTTCGAGTGTATTCACTGTTGCAGTCATTACATTTGGGTTATCCTGCTGGCAGGTTGCCCTCAGTCGGCCCGAATTCCAAAGTCTTGGGTCCTCTGTCAGTAGTTGTCGCCTCTTCCCCGACGTCAGGTCGTCAGGGGTATAAAAGATGCAGCCGATGCCATTTTCTTCAGTTTTTCTTGCCCCAGATGTCAGGTGCCCCTAAAAGGGTAGGCTAAATATATGTAAATAAGAAATACATGCACCAAAATAAACTTTACCTTCATCTACAAGCAAATACACCACATAGGTTGTATAGATTAGAGAAGTAAAGATAAGTTCCAGCAAAAATAAGGAGGATGGCGGGTGGGTAACCTGGACAGCAACAATGAATATACTCGAACATCTACATTTATGGTAAGTGTACACAACTGTACTATGTTCTTCGTGTTTCACTGTTGCAGTCATTACATTTGGGTAGAGTCCCAAAGCTATGGTTGGGGGGGCTGGAGTTAAACAACATTAGGAGCGGCTATGAGGCCCTGCAGAACTGCAGTGGCAAAGCCTGCCCTGGATTTAGAGTAAAGCGGCAGATTGTAATGTTTTGTAAAGGTATGCACTGAACTCCAAGTAGCAGCCTCTAAAATGTCTTTGGTTGGTACTCCCCTGAGAAAGGCTGCAGAAGTGGCTGCAGCTCTGGCTGAATGTGGCCTAATGCCCTTAGGCACTGGTTTGTCATGCTGTGAGTATCAGAAACGAATGCAGTGACCTATCCACTTTGAAATAGTCTGCTTGGAGATAGCCTTTCCTTGTGATCCTGCGGCATATGCCTCTAGCAATTGTTCTGTCTTTCTGAAAACTTTAGTTTTGTCCAGGTAGAATCTAAGTTGTCTGTGTACATCCAAAGAATGCAGAATTTTCTCCCCCTTGTTCTGTGGATTTGGATAAAAAGTTGGCAAATTAATAGTTTGGTTAAGGGCTACACTGGATACCACTTAGGCATAAATGTAGGGTTTGTCCTCAGAGAGACCCTGTCTGGATAAAAAATGATAAAGAGTTCCATAGCCATGAGACCCTGTAGCTATGACACTTGTCTTGCAGAAGTTATTGCTAGGAGCAGAGCTGTTTTCCAAGATAAAAACTTTATATCCACAGTAGCTTTCTCAAAAGGAGGTAAGGTGAGTTTTTCCAAGACATAATTGAGGTCCCACTCAGGTATTGGCATTCTCCTTGGAGGCCTTAAATTTTTGGCTCCTCTGAGGTACTGCCTTAATAAAGGATGAGAATAGAGTGGTGGCTCTGTATTGTAATGAGCTGAAATGGCCGAGGCATGGATTTTAATTGATGAAAAAGATAGGCCTTTGTCCGGCATCTCAGTTAAGTATTGTAAATTCTGAGGAATATTTGGGACAGCTGTATCAGTTCCTTGAGCTTGGTTCCAAGCACAAAAACTCTTCCATTTTCCAGCATAGGATTTTCTAGTACTAGGCCTTCTGGCTTCTAAAATTACCTCCATCACAGCTTTCCTGAGAGGTGTGCTTTGTATGGCTACATTATCTGCCATGCTGCCAGGTTTAGGGTCCTGAGTTGGCTGTGCAGAATCTGATTGTTTTGTTGGAACAGTAGATGAGGTATTTGAGGTAAGGTCCAGGCTGGGCATTGAGACAAGTTCCTTAAGTTCAGATACCAGTACTGGCGTGGGCAGTCTGGGACAATCAGAATAATGTTTGGTTTCTCCTGTCTGACCATTAGGAGTACCTTGGGGAGGAGAGGCAGTGGGGGAAAGGCATATACTGATAGGTTTGTCCAGTTGAAAGATAAGGAGTCTACTTTCCATGCTTGTCTGTGATAAGTCCTTGTGCAGAATCTTTTTAGTTGATTGTTATGAGGGGAGGCAAATAGTGGATCCAGCTGACACTCGTGGGGATCCATGAGGTTTCTGCTTAGTTCGTCTGCCAGAGTATTTTCCTTTCCTGGCAAGAATTGTGCCTGCAGATGAACTTGGTAAGTCAATGCTGTGTCCCATAAAGCCATGGCTAGTCTGCAAAGGGGGTAAGAATTAGTGCCCTCCTGCTTGTTTATGTACCACATGACCGTGGTGCTGTCTGTCTTTATCAGTAGTTGTCCCAGATGAAGTAGGTCCTTGAAGGCTGTCAGGGCATTTTGAACAGCTAGCATCTCTTTTTGATTGATATGTAGATGCCTTTGGTTTGTGGACCAGGTGCCCTGAATGCCTCTTCCTGCCATGTGGGCCCCCCAGGCATGATCTGATGCATCCGTCGTAAGGGTCTGCCTGGCTGGGGGTAGTGAAAATGGCTGTCCCTTGTTTTGGTGACAAGCCTTTGCCCACCATCGAAACTCCTGTTGCAGGCAGGGAATGAGAGTAATTATTGTTTCCAGGCTGTGGCAATGTTGTGTCCAGACACTTTTTAGGTACCATTGAAGTTTCCTCATATGCAGTCTTGCATATGGAATTAGTAGGATGCAGGATGCCCTGAAGCCTAAAGCCTGCAGAATTTTTCTTGCAGATAACTGGGCCTTTGTTGTCATTCCCTTGAAATAAGTAGTCAGTTGCTTTTGTTTATCTGGAGTGAGATAAGCCATCTGGGCAGTTGTATCTAAGCTTGCACCCAGGAATATTATCTCTTGAGAGGGTACTAGTTTTGATTTCTTTTTATTGACTGTGTACCCTAGGCATGTTAAAAGTCTTTTCACAAACATCAGATGCTGTAGTAGAATGTCCTTGTTCTCTGCTTGTATGAGGCAGTCATCCAAGTAAGGATAAATTTGTATTCCTCTTTGTCTGCAGAAAGCAATTACTGGTGCCAGGCACTTTGTGAAGACCCTGGGTGCAGTAGATAAGCCAAATGGCGGTGCAGAGAATTGGTAATGCTTTGAGCCAGCCTTGACTCTGAGGTATCTTCTGCATGATTGTCTGATTGGGAAATGCAGGTATGCCTCTTTTAGGTCTAAAGTCACAAGCCAAGCCTTGCTGCCCAGCATGGGCAGAAGCTGCTGCAAGGTCAACATCTTGAATTTTGGTATATCCAGGAAAGTGTTTAGAATAGATAGGTCCAGTATTGGTCTCCATGCTTTGTCCTTTCTGGGTACCAAGAACAGTCTTGAGTAAAATCCTTGTCCCTGCTCTTGCTGTGGCACTTGTTGAATAGCCCCCATGTCCATGAGAGCTGTGACTTGTTATTGAGCCTCTGCCCATTGATTTTTTGGCAGGTCTGGCCAGCCGTTTGCCCTTGGCAGGGTATGGAAGTGAAACTTGTAGCCTTGTGACACTATGTCTAGAACCCATTTGTCCTGGCTTATAATGTGCCAAATTTGAGAAAAAAGTGCTAGTTTTCCCCCTAAGGGTGCTGCCAGAAGATAAGTGCTTGGTGCAGGCAGGGGGAAGTCATTGGGGCTGATTCCTGTATGGTTGTGATTTGTCCTCTCCACTTTTGGAGGTAGAAGCACCCCATTGCTTAGACCTGTACCAACCTTGCGGCTGGGATCTGGCTCTAGGGCATTTGGATCTGCCCCTTTGAGGTCTGTCTGACACTGGAAAGGACCAATTCTTTGTAAGCCAGTGTCTGCTAAACCTAGGTGGCTGTACCTGTAAGAAATCCTTGACCGTTTGCATAGATTTAGCTTTGTCCTCCATTTTCTTTAACACCTCTTCTGCCTTAACACCAAACAAGGTATCATGATGTAATGGAGCATCTAATAATTTTGCTTTGACATGATCAAGCAGATTTTGTTCCTTTAACCAAACATGCCTCCTAATGCAGAACCCGTAACAGCGGCCCTGCAGGAGGCCTCCAGAGAATCAAAACCACATTGCAAAGTATGCTTTCCAACTTGTTCAGCTGCCTGCAACAAATCCTGCATTTCTTTGTTTTCTGCACATTCAGAATTTACCATAATTTTCTGTTTAAGCAGTGTCAGGATATATTACTGATATTTGAGCATATTAAACTGGAAATTTAAGGCCCTTATAGCCAAGGTAGCAGATGTGTAAATCTTTCTTCCCCATCTATCCAGTGCCCTAGAATCTCTGTCAGAGGAGGTAGGGCTTTTTGCAGTGGAAGCCTTGATCCCTTCAGGACCCTGATACATAGTTTCTGGGTCTGCAGTAGGGTTTTTGAAAAGGAATTTATGAGAGTCAGGGACCCTGTAGTACCTGTCCAGCTTAACAGGAGCTGGAGGTAAGGAGTCAGGGGTCAGACTAGACTCTGAGAACACATCATCTGCAATGTCTAACACAGGTGGAATAGCTAGAAGCCTGTGTTGAGGTAGTAAAAGGAAGTATCTGAGCCTCTTCTTAGATTCTGAAAAATCTTGGCTCTCCCAGTGTAAGTACTCCCACATGGTGTGCAAGGTTTTCCCAAAAGAGTAGTCCTCAGGAGGAGAAGCTGAAGGAATAGATTCTTCAGCATCAGAATCCTCATGGGGGGAAGAGAATATTCCTGATCACAAGAGGAATCAGATGAAATGGAAACCTGATCTGAAGATTCATAGTCTGTCTCTTGCCTAGGCCTCTTATCAGGAGGGGGATGGGAACCCCTGATCAAGGTAATTAAGTCTTCAGCCATTTTGAGCATCTGTTTTTTGGGCATGGAGGCCTTTGCCTTTAAGGGTGCTTTAGTTTTTGCCTTTGAAACTGTAGTCAGTTTAATATATAATTGTTTAGGTCTGAATACACCCTCAGAAGCCGATGCCTGCTCAGCGGCTCTGGACCCATCTGAGGGAATAGTCTCCGAGGCTCCAATACCTTGAGTTTCCTGTGGCCTGGCTGACTCCACGTGGGAGTCGGTAGCGGCCTGCGACTCTAAAGTATCGGGTGTCAGGGGCTGCAAAAGTGCCTCACTGAGAACCGGCGAACTGGTGACTGGCTTAGGAGAAGCTTCGTCGTCGGTTTTGGACCTCGGTTGCCTGTCTTTTTCTTTTTATTTACATTTTTGTGAACTCTGGTAGTCGGATGGCTATCTGACGACATTGTATAATTAAATCTTCGCCCAAAATAGCTTAATGCAAAATAGTACCAACGCTTAATAGTGCGTTGGTTAAATCTAGCACAAAAACGACAACTAGAAACATCGTGGTCAGGGCCTAGGCAAGGAATACAGTAAGAATGAAAGTCCTTATCAGGTATTTGCTTTCCACAAGAAATACAATTAATAACTTTTTCTGACATCGGTCTGGAGCAAGAAAAAAGTTTCCCCAATGGGGTACTTAGCTTTTAATGAAGACTTCAGATATGAAACTCGAACACGAAAATCTCAGGAGTCGGCCGACCGGCACTTGCATACTGCTTCTGCTTCGGGCACCGCACGGCAAGAAGGACTGGAGAAAATGGTGTCAGCTGCATCTTTTATACCCCTGATGACCTGACGTCAGGGAAGAGGTGACAGCAATCGACGCAGGACCCAAGACTTTGGAATTCGGGCCGAATGAGGGCAACCTGCCAGCAGGATAACCCAAATGTAATGACTGCAACAGTGAAACACGAAGAACATCTGTACTATGTTCTTCGTGTTTCACTTTTGCAGTCATCACACTTGGTTTGATTCCCAAAGCTGAAGAATGGGTGGAGGCAGTCAAGAAGAGATGGGGCTGGCTAGTATGCCCTGCAGGACTGCTGTTGCAAAACCCACCCTTGATTTGGAAAAGATAGGCAGGTGGTAATGCTTGGTGAAGGTGTGAACAGAACTCCAGGTAGCAGCTTCCAGAATGGGACTTTTCTGAGGATTGCTGTAGAGGTGGAAGTTGCCCTAGTGGAATGCGTTCTGACCCCCCTGAAGGGTTGGTCTCCCATGGTGTTTGTAGCAGAAATGGATACAGTGTGCTATCCATTTGGAAATTGTTTCTTTTGAAATGGCCTTGCCCTCTGCCCCTGGTGAAAAACTGACTAGTAACTGGTCACATTTCCTGAAGGACTTAGTCCTATCAAGGTAGAAGCTGAGCTGTCTGTGCACATCTAGGGAGTGCAGGATCCTTTCCCCTTTATTTTGAGCATTAGGGAAGAAGGTTGGCAAATGGATAGATTGGTTGAGAGCCACACTGTACACCACTTTAGGCATAAAGGAAGGGTTAATCCTGAGGGAGACCCTGTCAGCCTGAAAAATAATGAAGGGTTCCACAGCCATAAGTGCCTGTAGCTCAGACACTCTTCTAGCTGAAGAGATGCCCAGAAGCAAGACTGTTTTCCAAGAGAGGTATTTTAACTCTGTTGATGCTGCAGGCTCAAAGGGGGGGTAGCGTGAGCTTTTCCAGTGCAAAGTTAAGGTCCCAAGCATGGGTGGGGGCTCTCCTTGGTGGCCTTAAGTTGTTTTCCCCCCTCAGGAACTGTTTGATGAGAGATTGAGAGAAGAGAGGTGGCTCAGTGTTGTAATCAGCTGAGATGGCAGAGGCATGGATCTTAATGGAGGTGAAGGACAGGCCTCGTGGAGTAGATCTGCTAGGTAATCCAGAATTAGAGATAAGGAGGGCAGTGCTGTGTCCTCTCCTTTAGATTGAATCCAGGAACAATACCTTTTCCACTTATCAGCATAGGATTTCCTTGTACTGGGTCTTCTGGCTTCAAGAATGACATCCAGCACCTGCTTGCTTAGGCTGGTCATTGAGGGAGAATTCAAGGAATAAGCCAGGCTGCAAGATTCAGGGTTTGCAGTTGCGGATGCAAGATCTGTCCCTCCTGCTAAGTGAGGAGGGTTGGGATCTGGGGTAGGTGCCAGGATGGCACCGGTGACAGGCTGCGCAGTAGTGGGTACCAGTGCTGGCATGGCCAGTCCGGGACAATCAGGATTGCCCTTGGTCTGTCCTGTCTTATCCTGAGTAATATTCTTGTGAGAAGAGGCAGAGGGGGAAATGCACAGATTTAAAGGTTTACCTACTGGAAGGATAGGGCATCCACTTTCCTGGCCCTGCTGTGAGGTATCCTGGTGCAGAATTTACTGAGCTGGTGATTGTAGGGAGAGGCAAAAAGGTCCACTTCCGGGGTCCCCCATTTCTGAGTTAGAAGGCTGAAAGTGCTGTGGTCTAATTGCCACTTATGTGGGTCTTGGAGATTTCTGCTTAAGTCATCTGCCAGAGAGTTTTGTTTGCCTGGCAGGAATTGAGCTTGCAGATGAATATTCATGTCCAAGGCCATGTTCCACAGGCCCATGGCTAGCCTGCAGAGTGGGTAAGAGTGGGTTCCCCCCTGCTTGTTGATGTACCACATAACTGTGGTGTCATCTGTTTTTATTAGCAGGGGTCCTGGTGAGAGTAGGGATCTGAAAGCTGTCAGAGCATGCTGAACAGCTAGCATCTCTTTTTGGTTGATGTGCAGATGAATTTGACTTGGGCTCCAGTAGCCCTGAATGCACTTGCCATTCAGATGTGCCCCCCAGGCATAGTCTGATGCAATCTGTGGTTAGGGTCTGGGCAGCGTGGGGTTGAGTAAAGGGAAGTCCCTTGTTGTGGTTGCATGCTGCTACCCACCAAAGAAACTTTGTCCTTAGACAAGGTATGATAGGTATGATGGTTTCCAGGTCATGAGCATGTTGGCACCAAAGACTTTTTCAGTACCATTGAATTTTCCTCTTATGCAGTCTGGCATATGGAATTCGTAAAATGCAAGATGCCATGAACCCTAGGGTCTGCAGGATTTTCCTTGCGGATAGCTGGGTTCTGGTGGCCATTTGAGCGAAGTAGCCTGTTAGATAGGTTTGTTTTTCTGGAGTAATGAATGCCATCTGGGATGCTGTGACCAAGCCTGCTCCCAGGAATACAATCTTTTGACTGGGGACTAGTTTTGATTTCTTTTCATTAATAGTGTACCCCAGGGAGGCTAGAAGGTTCTTTACAAATGTCAGGTGCTGCAACAGCTTTTCCTGACTGTCTGCCTGAATCAGCTAATCATCCAAGTTAGGGTAAATTTGAATTTTTCTCTGTCTGCAATAGGCAATGGCTGGAGCCAGGCATTTTGTGAAGACTCTGGGAGCAGTGGATAAGCCAAAGGGAAGTGCGGAGAACTGATAATACATTGATCCTGCCCTGGAATGTAGGTATTTCCTGCATGAGTACCTGATAGGGACATGCAGATATGCTTCTTTTAGGTCAAGGATGGCTAACCAGGCATCTTTGGACACCATAGGAAGGAGGTGCTGGAGGGTGAGCATTTTGAATTTTGGTACCACCAGGAAGGTGTTTAAAATGGAAAGATCTAGGATTGGGCACCAAGTGCCCTCTTTTCTGGGTACCAGGAAAAGTCTGGAATAAAACCCTTGACCTATCTGTTCTGCAGGGACAGCATAAATTCCCCTTATGGAGAGCAGGGATTGAACTTAGTTTTGTGTCTCTGCCCACTGGTTTGAAGGAAGGTCTGGGGACCCTTTTGGGGTTGGCAGTGAGTGGAAGTAAAATCTGTACCCCTGAGATACAATGTTAAGGACCCATCTGTTTTTGGTGATGGAGGTCCAGTTTTTTGCATGATGGGCAAGTTTTCCTCCTAGGGGCATGAGCAATTGGGCAAAGGTAAGGAGTGGAGATGAGAAGTCCCTGTGAATTCTTTCCATAAGGGGGTGGCTTAGCACTCCCTGTTTTAGACGTGGAAGTACTCCATTGCTTAGATCTCTGCATACCCTGACACTGTAATCTGGGGGTCTGTTTCCCCTGGGTCTAGTTTGAGATGGCCTTGAGGGGGCTGGAAAGGTTCAATGTTTCGAGGGACGATGCCTACTGAATCTTGGAGGCTGCACTTGCAAAAAATCTTTGACTGTCTTTATAGATTTAGCTTTTTCTTCCATCTCTTTTAGAACCTCTTCTGCTTTGGTGCCAAACAGATTGTCCTTGTTCAAAGGAATATCTAGTAATTTTGATTTGACATGGTCTGGCAAGGTCTGGTCCTTAAGCCATGCATGCCTTCTCAGTACAGAACCAGTGACTGCTGCCCTGCAAGATGCTTCTAGGGCATCAAAGCCACATTGCAAGGTATGCTTGCTGACTTGACTTGCAGAATGCATAAGCTCCTGTAATTCTTTATTTTCTGCACATTCTGTAAAGGTAGATAATATTTGCTTAATAAGTTCCATAATATGTTGCTGGTATTTCAGCATGTGAAAAGTACAGTTGTGTACAATTACTATAAATGTAGATGTTCAAGTGTATTCACTGTTGCAGTCATTACATTTGGGTAATCTGCTGGCAGGTTGCCCTCAGTCAGCCTGATTAACAAAGTCTTGGATCCTGAATTGGTTGCTGTCTCCTCTTCCATGACGTCAGGTCATCAGGGGTATAAAACATGCAGCCGACGCCATTTTATTCAGTTTTTCTTGCCCCAGATGTCAGGTGCCCCTCAAATGGGGAGCAAAATAAAATTAAAAACACAAAAATATATCTCCAACCAAAAGCAAATACACCAAAAAGGCTTTTAAGCATAATAAAAGAAAGTAGAGGTATAGTAAGAGAAAAACAGGGGGCTGGAGGGAGGGTAACCAGGACTGCAACAGTGAATACACTCAAACATCTACATTTATGGCAAGTGTACACAACTGTACTATGTTCTTCGTGTTTCACTGTTGCATTCATTATATTTGGGTAGATTCCCATAGCTATGGTTGGGAGGATGGATTTATAAAGCATTAGGACCAGCTATAAGGTCCTGCAAGACAGCAGTGGCAAAGCCAGCTGTGGATTTAGAGAAAATTAGTAAATGATAATGCTTGATGAAAATATGAACTGAACTCCAGGTAGCAGCTTCTAGAATATCTTTGGTTGGAACCCCTCTGAGGAAAAACTGCTGAAGTAGAGGCAGCCCTGGTGGAATGAGATCTGATCCCCTGGGGGATAGGTATACCATGGTGCAAATAGCAGAAATGAATGCAGTGGCTTATCCATTTAGAAATAGTCTACTTTGATATAGCCTTCCCCTCTGATCCTTCAGCAAATGCTACCAGTAGTTGCACAGACTTTCTTAGAGATTTGATCCTGTTTAAGTAGAATCTTAGTTGTCTGTGTACATCCAATGAATGCAGAACCGCTCCCCTTGTTCTGCGGATTTGGGTAAAATGTTGGCAGGTGAATGGCCTGGTTAAGAGCCACACTGGATACCACCTTAGGCATAAAATAAGGATTGGCCCTGGGGGACACCCTGTCCTTGTAAAATATAATGAAAGGCTTCACTGCCATGAAAGCCTGTAGCTCTGAAACCCTTATTGCTGAAGTGACTGCCAAAAGAAAAGCTGTTTTCCAAGATAGAAATTTTATATCCGCAGTAGCTGCTGGTTCAAAAGGAGGCAGTGTGAGTTTTTCCAGTACAAAACTGAGGTCCCATGCAGGAGTTGGTGCTCTTCTGGGAGGCCTTAAATTTTTGGCCCCTCTAAGATACTGCTTAAACAGTGGATGAGAAAAGAGGGGAGGCTCTGTGTTGTAATGAGCCGAGATAGCAGAGGCATGGATTTTTATTGAAGAAAAAGATAGGCCCTTGTCAAGCATCTCAGCTAAATATTGTAAAATCTGAGAAATATTGGGCTTTGCTGTGTCTATTCCTTGTGCTTGGTTCCAAGCACAAAATCTCTTCCATTTATCAGCATAAGATTTTCTAGTACTAGGCCTTCTGGCTTCCAAAATAGCATCCATCACAGTTACTGAGAGTTGTGGTTTGAATAATTAGTTGATTAGCCATGCTGCAAGATTCAGAGTTTGGAGCTGAGTATGCAGAATTTGATAGTTCTGCTGAGACAGTAGATGAGGTATTTGAGGAAAGTACCATGGAGGAAGATGTGACATGTTCCTTAGAAGCGGGTACCAGTGCTGGTGAGGCCAGTCCGGAGCAATTAGGATCATTTTTTGGTTTTTCCTGTCTGACTTTTAGTAAGACCTTGGAGAGAAGAGGCAGAGGGGGAAAGGCATAAACTGACAGGTTTTTCCAGCTGAAGCATAGAGCATCTGCTTTCCATGCTTTTTTGTGATGAGCTCTTGTGCAGAATTTGTCCAATTGATAATTTTGGGGAGAGGCAAATAGATCTATGTCTGGGCTCCCCCATTTCTGTGTTAAGATGCTGAAAATTTGTGGATCCAGTTTCCATTTGTGCGGGTCCATAAGATTTCTGCTTAGGTCGTCTGCCAGAGTATTTTGCGTTCCTGGCAGGAATTGAGCTTTGAGATGTATTTAATGTCAAGGCTGTCTTCCACAAGGCCATGGCTAGTCTGCAAAGGGGGTAGGAATGTGTACCTCCCTGCTTGTTTATGTACCACATAACTGTGGTGTTGTCTGTCTTTATCAGTAGTTGTCCTGGATGAAGTAAGTCCTTGAAGGCTGTCAGAGCATTCTGAACAGCTAGCATTTCTTTCTGGTTGATATGCAGATGCATTTGGTTTGTGATCCATTTGTCCTGAATGCATCTCCCTGCCAGGTGGGCCCCCCAAGCATAGTCTGACGCATCTGTAGTTAGGGTTTGGGTGGCAGGGGGTAGAGTGAATGACAGTCCCTTGTTCTGGTGACATGTCTCTGCCCACCAAAGAAACTCCTGTTGTAGGCAGGGAATGAGAGGAATCATTGTTTCTAGGCTGTGACAATGTTGACTCCATAAACTTTTTAGGTACCACTGTAGTTTCCTCATATGCAGTCTTGCATATGGAATTAGTAGAATGCAGGATGCCATGAACCCCAAAGCCTGCAGAATTTGTCTTGCAGATAACTGGGTTTTTGTTGCCATTTGTTTAAAGTATGTTGTCAGTTGCCTTTGTTTGTCTGGCGTGAGGTAAGCCATCTGGGCAGTTGTATTCAAGCTTGCACCCAGGAATGTAATTATTTAAGATGGTACCAGTTGTGATTTCTTTTCGTTTATGGTGTACCCTAGGCATGCTAGAAGCCTTTTTACAAATGCCAGATGTTGAAGAAGAGTGTCCTTTTCCACTGCTTGAATGAGACAATCGCCCAGATAAGGATACATTTGAATGCTTCTTTGTCTGCAGAATGCAATTACTGGTGCCAGGCACTTCGTAAAGACCCTGGGCGCAGTAGATAAGCCAAAGGGCAGTGCAGAGAATTGGTAATGCAAAAAATCTGCTTTGAAGTGGAGGTATCTTCTGCATGATTCCCTTATTGGGATATGCAGGTATGCCTCTTTTAAGTCTAGAAGTACTAACCAAGCATTCTTGCCTAGCATAGGCAGTAGCTGTCGTAAAGTCAGCATTTTGAATTTTGGAATGTACAGGAACGTGTTCAGAATCAATAAGTCCAGTATTGGGTGCCATGAATTGTCTTTTCTGGGTACCAGGAAAAGTCATGAATAAAAACCTTGTCCTTTTTCCTTTTCTGGTACTGGTTGAATAGCCCCCATATCCATGAGGGACATGACTTGTTTCTGGGCCTCTGCCCACTGATTTTGTGGCAGATCTGGCAATCCGTTTGGAATTGGCAAGGTATGGAAATGAAATATGTACCCCTGGGATACTATGTTTAATACCCACTTGTCTTGGGTAATTAACTGCCAATTTTGATCATGAAGTGCTAGTTTTCCCCCCAAGGGGGCTGCCAAAAGATAAGTGCTTGGTGATGGTAGAGGAAAGTCATTGAGACTGCTTACTGTAGGGTTGTGCTTTGTTTCCTCCAGATTTGGTGGTGGAGGCACCCCATTGCTTTGACCTGTAAGAACCCTGAGGTTGATATCTGGAGCCTTTTGGGCACCTGGATTTTCCCTTATTGGCTCTGTTGAACACAGGAAAGGACCAATTTTTAGTAGGCCAGTGTCTACTGAACCTGGGTGGCTGCACTTGCAAGAAATATTTTACAGTTTGCATAGATTTAACTTTGTCTTCTATTTTATTTAAAATGTCTTCTGCCTTATTACCAAACAGAGCATCATGCTGCAAAGGGGCATCCAACAATTTAGCTTTAACATGATCAGGCAGATTTTGCTCCTTGAGCCAGGCATGCCTTCTAATCACAGGTCCAGTAACAGTGGCCCTACAAGAAGCCTCCAAGGAATCAAAACTACATTGCAAAGTATGTTTTCCACCTGTTCAGCTGAATGCAATAAATCCTGTAACTCTTTATTTTCCACACAATCAGAAATTAACATAATTTTCAGTAAGCCCATAACATGCTGTTGATATTTAAGCATATGAAACTGGCAGTTTAAAGCCCTGATTGCCAAGGTTGCAGACGTATAAACCTTCTTACCCCATCTATCCAGTGCCCTGGAATATCTATCAGAAGGGGTAGGAGTTTTGGCTGTAGAAGCCTTTACACCCTTGGGACCCTGAGAGATAGTCTCAGAATCAGCAGCAGGATTTTTGAAAAGAAATTTGTGGGAGTCAGGAACCCTGTAATATCTGTCTGGCTTAGTAGGAGCCGGAGGCAGGGAATCAGGAGCCATGCTTGATTCAGAGAATACATCATCAACAATGTCTAATACAGAAGTATTGCTAAAGGCGTACACTGAGGAAGAAGAAGGAAATCCTTAAGCCTCTTATTTGATTCAGAGAAGTCCTGACTCTTCCAGTGAAAATGTTCCCTTAAAGTATGTAAAGTCTCTCCAAAAGAGTAATCCTCTGGAGGAGATGCAGATGGGATGGATTCCTCTGCATCAGAATCCTCATAGGGAGGAATAGAAAATTCCTGATCAGAAGAGGAATCAGAAGAAATGGAAACCTGATCTGAAGATTCATAATCAGTGCTTTGCCTAGGCCTCTTAGCAGGGGGGGTTGGGAACCCCTGATCAAGGTAATTTTGATCATCTGTCTTTTAGGCATAGGGGCCTGAGCACATGGCTCATGCATCGTTTTTTTAGACATAGATGTTTTTGACCTTGTTTTTGTTGTTGGCGTTAGTTTAATATAAAAATGTTGAGGCCTGAAAACACCCTCAGAAGCAGGTGGCTGCTCAGCAGCTCCGGACCCATCCAAGGGAGAGACATCCGCGAGTTCAATACTCTGAGAATCTCGTGGCATACCAGACTCCGATTGGGTCTTGGTAGAGGCCTGCGACTCAAAAGTAGTGGGTATCAGGGGCTGCGAAAGCGCCTCACTGAGTACCGGTGAACCTGCGACTGGCTTAGGAGAAGCTTCATAGTCAGTTTTGGACCTTGACAGTCTGTCTCTGTCTTTTTCCTTGCATTTTTTGTGAACTCCGGTAGTCGGATTGCTAACTGACGTCATTTCAGGATAGTTAAATCTTGAACCAAAATATTTAGAGGCAAAAATATACCAACACTTAATAGTGCATTGGTTAAATCTAGCACAAAATGACAGCAAGACACATTGTGATCAGAGCCTAGGCAAGGAATACAGTACAAATGAAAATCCTTATGAGGTATTTGCTTCCCACAAGTAATGCAATTGTTAGCTTTTACTGACATTGGTAAGGAGCAAGAAAAAGTTTCCCCAACGGGGTACTTAGCTTTAGTTTGAAGACTTCAGTTCTGAAACTCGAATACGAAAATTTCAGGAGTCGGCCGACCGGCACTTGCGAACTGCTTCTGCTTTAGGCACCGTGCGGCAAAATGGCATCGGCTGCATGTTTTATACTCCCTGATGACCTGACGTCATGGAAGAGGAGACAGCAACCGATGCAGGACCCAAGACTTTGTTATTCAGGCTGACTGAGGGCAACCTGCCAGCAGATTACCCAAATGCAATAACTGCAACAGTGAAACACAAAGAACATCAGCAGCCCTGCAAGAGGCCTCTAAAGAATCAAAACCACATTGCAAAGTATGTTTTCCAAGTTGTTCAACTGAATACAATAAATCCTGTAAATCTTTATTTTCCACACAGTCAGAAATCAACATCATTTTCTGTTTAAGCAGTCCCATAATATGCTGTTGATATTTTAGCATATGAAATTGGCAGTTTAAAGCCCAGAATGTCAAGGTTGCAGAAGTATAGACCTTTTTACCCCATCTATCCAGCACCCTGGAGTCTCTATAAGAAGGGGTAGGATTTTTAGCAGTAGAAGCCTTAATGCCCTTGGGCCCCTGAGAAATGGTTTCTGGGTCTGCAACAGGATTTTTGAAAAGGAACTTGTGGGACTCAGGAACCTTGTAGTATCTGTCAGGTTTACTAGGAGCTGGAGGCAGGGAATCAGGGGCCATACTGGATTCCGAAAACACATCATCAACAATGTCTAGTACAGGAGGTATAGCCAAAGGCCTATGCTGAGGTAGAAGAAGGAAATCCCTAAGCCTCTTTTTAGATTCAGAAAATTCCTGACTTTCCCAGTGGAAATGCTCCCTTAAGGTACGTAAAGTTTCCCCAAAAGAAAAGTCCTCGGGGGGATGCAGAGGGAATGGAATCCTCTGCATCAGAATCCTCATAAGTAGGAATGGACAAATCCAGGTCATTGGAAGAATTAGAAGAAAGAGAGTCCTGATCAGAAGATTCATAGTCAAGCTCAGTCCTAGGCCTTTTAGAAGGGGGGGGGGGTTGACTACCCCTGATTAGAGTAATAAGATCTTCAGCCATTTTGATCATTTGTTTTTTAGGCATAGGGGCCTGAACATATGGCCTGGGCGTTGGTTTTCTAGACATAGATCAAAATTTAGGCCTTAGAATAGAAGGTGGAGTTGGTTTAATATGCAAGCCTGTAGGCCTTAATACACCCTCAGAAGCCGGTGCCTGCACAGTGGCTCTGGACCCATCCAAGGTAGAGACATCTGCGGGTTCCATAGGTGAAGCATTTCGTGGCATACCACACTCCAAATGGGTCTCAGTAGAGGCCTGTGAGTCTGAAGTAGCGGGTATCAAGGGCTGCAAAAGCGCCTCACTGAGTACCAGCAAACTGGTGACTGGCTTAGGAGAAGCGTTGTTGGCAGTTTTTGACCTTGACGGCCTGTCTCTGTCTTTTTCTTTGCATTTTTTTGGAATTCCGGTAGACGGATGGCTAACCAACGTCATTTCTGGATAATTAAACTGAGAATCGAAATATTTAGAGGCAAAAATGTACTGACGATGGATAGTGTGCTGATTAAATAAAGCACAAAACCGACAGCAAGGTACGTCACGGTCAGGGCCTAGGCAAGGAATACAGTACAAATGAAAATCTTTATGAGGTATTTGCTTCCCACAAGTAATGCAATTATTAACTTTTACTGACATCAGTAAGGAGCAAGAAAAAGTTTCCTCAACGGGGTACTTAGCTTTAAGTTGAAGACTTCAGTTCTGAAACTCGAAAATGAGAATTTCAGGAGTTGGCTGACCGGCACTTGCGAACTGCTTCTGCTTTGGGCACCGCACGGCAAGAAAGACTGATATAATGGCGTCAGCTGCATGTTTTATACCTCTGACAACCTGATGTCAAGAAAGAAGGGACAGCAGCCGACGCAGGACACAAGACTTTGTTAATCAGGCCGACTGAGGGCAACCTGCCAGCAGATTACCCAAATGTAATGACTGCAACAGTGAAACACGAAGAACATCTGGCAATTCAATGCTCTAATGGCGAGAGTTGCAGAGGTGTATACTTTTTTACCCCATCTGTCTAAAGCTCTGGAATCTCTGTCCGAAGGGATGGGATTCTTAGCTGTAGTTGCTTTTATACCTTTAGGCCCCTAGGAAATAACCTCTGGGTCAGCAGTAGGGTTTTTGAAAAGAAATTTGTGAGAGTCAGGGACTCTGTAGTACCTGTCTGGTTTCCTTGTACCAGGGGGTAAAGTATCAGGAGTTAGACTGGATTCCATAAAAACATCATCCACAACATCCAGAACAGGAGAAATAGCTAAAGGTTTATGTTGTGGCAAATCTAAAAATTCTCTGAGTCTCTTTTTGGACTGAGGATAATCCTGGCATTCCCAGTGGAAATGCTCTCTTAAAGTATGTAGGGTTTCACCAAAAGAAAAAGCCTCTGGAGGGGAAGCAGAAGGAATGGAATCCTCTGCATCTGAATCCTCATAAGCAGATAAAAGCATGTCTTCACATTCAGAAACCTCAGAGTCACTGGACTCTTGCTCTGTTAAAGCTACTGGGGACAGGTCTCTTTTTCTCTTAGCAGGGGAAGGCTGGCTTCCCCTAATGAATATAATAAGGTCTTCTGCCATTTTAAGCCTTTGATGTTGTGGCAAGGAAGCAGGTGCTTGAGTTTGGGTTGTCGTTTTTTTAGGCGTAACTCGTACTCTTGGCCTTAGAAAATCAGTAGTTTTAGACAGAACTGAAGACACAAAAGAAGTCATCAGTTTGTGTCGAATATCGGTAATGCGAAGAATGTCCTCGGAAGCCAGTGCCTGCACAGGGGCTCTGGACCCATCCAAGGTAGAGACATCCACAGGTTCCATAGTCAAAGAAGAGTCTTGCAACATACCAGACTCCAAACGGGTCTCGGTAGTGGCCTGCAAATTCATCTAAGTGTGCATCAGGGGCTGCGGAAGCACCTTGCTGAGTACCTGCGAACTGCTGACTAGCTTAACAGAAGCGATGTTGGCAGTTTTGGACCTGTGCGGTCTGTCTCTGTCTTTATCCTTACGTTTTTTCGGAAGATCGGTAGTCAGATGGCTTACCGAAGCCATTTTGGAATACAGAGACCGAGAGCAAAAGTATTTAGCAAGGATAAGGGCCCAATGATGAATAGTTTGGGCGTTGAACAAAACACAAAACCGACAGTGAGGTACATCATGGCCTAGGGCTAAACAGGTGATGCAATAAGAATGGAAATCTCGGTGTGGTATTTGCTTTCCACAGGCGAGACAATTGTTAACTTTTTCTGACAAAAAAGGATCCCACGGGGTGTTAATGTCATCCTTCCCATGCTTAAAGGTACACCTCCACTCATTAGTAAAATCTAATAAAACAAAAAAAGCACTTTACTGTTTACCCTTAAACTAAACCAGTCTTTAAATATCCAAATGGTAGAAATTAACACTGGGCAGCCACATTTCCAAGGAGCGACATCACCTAGTTTTGTACACAATCAACATGCATAAACCCTTACTCTAATAAATAAAACATCAGTAACAGGCATTCAGAGTTGAATAATGAAATTCTTTACTTGAAATAAGTTAATTTAAGCATTTATCCCTAATTATATTTTTCTATCAGTAAAAGGTTTGCAGAAGAAATTCAAAATAAAACTTTCAGAAAATATAATCACTTAAAATTATGTCCAATTTCTAGATTAGACACTATCTATTTCTGGCTAAAGATATAATATGCCCTTACTATTTCTTCTGTTCAGTCCAACATGGGATTTCAGAGTCCTGGCAAGCAGTGTAACTTGAGCTCTGATTGCAAGGGTATCCTCCAGCAAGCAAAGCAGTACCTCCTGAATCTTGTACATTTCTATACCTTTTGAGTTAGCATGGAATCCCTCTACTTATAAAGTCTCCAAACAGGATTTCCTATGGCTTTATTGTGAATTTTAAACAATGTTTTCCTTACTTTTTGTTGATGAAGACAGACACAAACAGCAGACAATGCAATAGTGAAGACAGAAGCAAGGCTTAGGCCCATCTTCATGCAATATTGTTTTGCAGTGCCAAATGCACAAAATAACATTTTACATATTTTATTTAATATATTATAGTTGCTAAAAAGGCAAGTACAGTGTAGCTTCTTGTATTTCTATCTTTCTAGCAGTAATGTACACACATTTTTTAAAATTTGTTACAAGTCTCATTCAGATAGTTTGTTTCTCTTGCATTTTTCTATGAAACAGCAACATTTCTTTCAGCTGTATAGCCAGTCCCATGATTTATTGAATTCTTTCTGTAAACATCTTTCACCTCTGATACAGGATTTTATATGCATTTTTGTCTGGAAATTCCATAATCAGATTATTAATGAATACTGAAGACTGGGTTTTGGAACGGTTGACTGGTAGGTTCCTGGTGGTTATTAATTCAAGGTATTAGGTCTATATCTGCAAGAATGATATCAGGGTACCTCAGGGTTCAGTATGGGGCTTGTATTGCTAGGAACTAGTCCTTTAGACAAACATTGCTATATCTGCAAACATAGAGATGATTGTAAAATTGTTTTGTATTATAAATCATAAAGTTGACTATGCAAATGTTAATTCCAAAATGCTACACATTGGAAACTGGGAAGATAATATGGGTCTGTAGTTCACTAAGGAAAACTGTAATATTATATATTTTATGAAACCACATATAAAGAAATCAACAATCTTCTTCTTTTGGCTTTTTCCCGTTTAGGGGTCGCCACAGCGGATCACCATCCGCTCATGATTGGCAGTGGAGTTTTACAGTGTCGAGTTGCCAGCCCGGTGCCCAACCTTCCACAGAAGGCAGACACATGCATGCACTCACACCTAGGGCCAATTTAGTGTGTCCAATTCACCTACAGCATGTCTTTGGGATGTGGGAGGAAACTGGAGCACCCGGAGGAAACCCACGCAACCACAGGGAGGACATGCAGACTCCGCACAGAAGGCAGCCCAGCCGAGGATTGAACCGGAGAACCTCTTGCTGTGAGGCAGCAATGCTAACCACTGCACCACTGTGGCTGCCCTAATAAAGAAATCAACAATAATGCCTTCTTTTACACTGTATGATGTTATTAGTTATAAAGACTTGGTATAATAATGGTTCCTGTTTTTTTCATTTGAGACACATTCTCAAATTACCAGCAATAAAACATTGAAGCAAGTAAGATGTATACTGAAGAATACTACAGCTATGGATGACACATTTTCTTGTATTACATAAAGTACTTGTAAGAATACTC